>NW_028319271.1:430000-545000 GCF_062004578.1 Staurois parvus
TCTGCCTTCAGAAAATAGATAATACTTGGGGGTTCTAAGTACATTTTCTAGCAAAAAAATTTCTAGTATGTGAAAAAATCCGACTATCACCTTTCAGTATTCCGGGAGGAAGCTGCGCTCTCGTTATAATGGTTTCATGCCTCTTCATTATGTTCACTTCTGATTAATAAATTAAAACGGGAAATCTGCTGCCGTCGTTCCCAAAACTATCTAGAAATTCTCTTTGTGGTGAGATGTAATTACGAGGACGGGATCATTCATATTATAAACACCTCGCCAACAATCGCTGGATGTAAACGTCGTCTTTTTCACATTTTTTTTTTTAATTTTTATTTTTTTAGGAAAGTTTGCTGATGCAGAAGAAGGAGATTCTGTGTTTTCTCCCCCCTTTTCTCTGTCATGTGGTTGCCCTAGTTTTAGGTGGCCCAGTGGTATTCGCTTTATTTTCCCGGATTCTCTGATTTCCGGTGGGAGTTGTCTGGTGAAATATGGATTACACTAATTGCTTTCATTCTTCTCTCGACTTCGTTTCAGTGGCACATGTGTGAGATGATCCATTGTATTCAGCTGGGACCTGGAACACGTGAACATTTCCAGTATAGAAGTGGCTGTGGAAGGGGGGGGTCCCCAAATGGGAAGAACATCCCTCACATTGGTGGTCAGTGGGAAGAATGTCCCTCACATTGGTGGTCAGTGGGAAGAATGTCCCTTACATTGGTGGTCAGTGGGAAGAATGCCCCTTACATTGGAGGTCAGTGGGAAGAATGTCCCTTACATTGGTGGTCAGTGGGAAGAATGTTCCTTACATTGGTGGTCAGTGGGAAGAATGTCCCTTACATTGGTGGTCAGTGGGAAGAATGTTCCTTACATTGGTGGTCAGTGGGAAGAATGTCCCTTACATTGGTGGTCAGTGGGAAGAATGTCCCTTACATTGGTGGTCAGTGGGAAGAGTGTTCCTTACATTGGTGGTCAGTGGGAAGAATGTCCCTTACATTGGTGGTCAGTGGGAAGAATGTTCCTTACATTGGTGATCAGTGGGAAGAATGTCCCTCACATTGGAGGTTAGTGGGAAGAATGCCCCTTACATTGGTGGTCAGTGGGAAGAATGTTCCTTACATTGGTGGTCAGTGGGAAGAATGTCCCTTACATTGGTGGTCAGTGGGAAGAATGTCCCTTACATTGGTGATCAGTGGGAAGAATGCCCCTTACATTGGTGGTCAGTGGGAAGAACGCCCCTTACATTGGTGGTCAGAGGGAAGAATGTCCCTTATATTGGGGGTCAGTGGGAAGAATGTCCCTTACATTGGGGGTCAGTGGGAAGAATGTCCCTTACATTGGGGTTCAGTGGGAAGAATGTCCCTTACATTGGTGATCAGTGGGAAGAATGCTCCTTACATTGGTGGTCAGTGGGAATAATGCTCCTTACATTGGGGGTCAGTGGGAAGAATGCTTGTCCTCGACAAGTGACTGTCATTGTTTCAGCTGAATATTTGGGAATGTATTTTGACATTAGAAGTATCACTAGGGAGGAAATGATCCAGAACGATGTCCAGATCTGAGACTGAGGTCGTCAGCCACGTGTTCTCTAGACTCCTTTTACTTTTTATTCTTTCTTTTTTTTCAGCTCGTCTCATTCTGTACATACCGTAAGCATTTCCTAAATATCTCGCCCTCACAAAAAATGTCAACGACTTTCACGTCTTCAACTATAACCAAAAGAAATGTGGCCAATCTACATTCCGTGGATGCCCAAGTGTGGCCCATAGACGTCAATCTGTAGCAGCCGGTAGATGTTCAGTATATAGCAGGAAAAAATGGGTGAAATCTCAAATAAATAGCCACTTAAAATGGGTCAATGTTGTCCATCAGCTGCCTTTTCCTGCTGAGTGGCCTCATTGTCCCAGTCATGGTCCACACCAAGTTCAGGAATGGAGTCGTGGTGGCCATAGATGGAGGAGGACCACAATCTGGTCTAGACTAGTCGATGATTGTAATGTTGGTGTGGACGACGCTTAACTCTCTAACCTCTGCCGATGAATATTCGTTTACCCCCCCAAATCGTGATATACAGTGCAGTATGCGACAGAATAGGTGATATGGTGGGTGGGGGGGAAGGGATTTGTGGTAGGAGGGGAATATGTTTTGGGGTGGCGGGATTTGTACTAGTAGGGATGATTGTGGGGGGGATTTGTGCTAGGAGGGAGGATTTGGGTAGTATGTGCCAGATTAGGTGATATGGTGGGTTGGGGGGAAGGGATTTGTGCTAGGAGGGGAATTTTTTTTTTGGGGGGGTGCAGGATTTGTACTAGTAGGGATGATTGGGGGGTGGGATTTGTGCTAGGAGGGAGGACTTGGGTGGTATGTGCTAGAAAAGGTGATATGGTGGGTGAGGGGGAATGGATTAGCGCTAGGAGGGGGAATAATTTTTTTCGGGTGGGGGAGGTGAGATTTGTACTAGTAGGGATGATGGGGAGGATTTGGGTAGTATGTGCCAGAATAGGTGATATGGTGGGTGGGGGGGAAGGGATTTGTGCTAGGAGGGGAATTTTTTTTGGGGGGGCAGGATTTGTACTAGTAGGGATGATTGGGGGGGGGATTTGTGCTAGGAGGAAGGATTTGGGGGGGATTTGTGCTAGGAGGGAGGATTTGGGTAGTATGTGCCAGAATAGGTGATATGGTGGGTGGGGGGGAAGGGATTTGTGCTAGGAGGGGGATTTTTCTTGGGGGGGCGGGATTTGTACTAGTAGGGATGATGGGGGGGGATTTGTGCTAGGAGGGAGGATTTGGTTGGTATGTGCTAGAAAAGATGATATGGTGGGTGGGGAAGGGATTTGTGCCAGGAGGGGAATTTTTTTTGGGGGGCGGGATTTGTACTAGTAGGGATGATTGGGGGGGGATTTGTGCTAGGAGGGGAATTTTTTTTGAGGGTGTGGGATTTGTACTAGTAGGGATGATTGGGGGGGGGGGATTTGTGCTAGGAGGGAGGATTTGGGTGGTATGTGCTAGAAAAGTTGATCTGATGGGTGAGGGGGAAGAGATTAGTGCTAGGAGGGGGAATATTTTTTTTTGGGTGGGGGAGGTGAGATTTGTACTAGTAGGGATGATGGGGGGGGAGTTTGTGCTAGGAAGGAGGATTTGGGTAGTATGTGCCAGAAAAGGTGATATGGTTGGTGGGGGAGGGGAATCTGTGCTGGGAGGGGAGGATTTCGAGTGGAGGGGAGAGGATTTGAGCCGGGAGGGTGGTTTTTCTGTAGCGGGCGGATTTGTACTGGGAGGAGGGGGAATTTATACGAAGGTGGTAAGCATGCAGATTAGCGCTCGATTTTTTTTGCCGGGGGAGGGGATTTTTGCCAACACATAATGCTCATACATCTTGGGGAGGGGGTGCAGTTTTTTTGCCCTGGGCTGTAGCCAGGGGCGGACTGACAACTCATGGGGCCCCCGGACAATAGGGGATCATGGGGCCCCTGTGTCCTTGCCCAAACTCAAAAAAGCCTATGAAAAAGGTACCAGGGGCATCTCATGTAATTATTATTGTTTTCAAAAATATGCGATCGTCCGATAACCTCATCGATCGTTCATCCGAAGGGACAAGCGAGAACGTTTGTCTCGGATGATACCGGAACGAACGATTTTAGTTTAATCAGTTCGAAAAAAAAAATAATCAGAAGACGAAGACCACGCATTCTCAGAAACGAAAGAATACAATACATGACATCACTTCCGGAGTTGTGTTCTGTCATACGAGAATTTTCATCACCTCTTCAGTTTCGATTTGAGATCGGCATCCCCAAAAAACCCCCCAAAAAAACCCAGACGATCATTCTCATCGAGTATACGGCTCCATTCACAGATCGCTGCGATTCTCACATCGCCTCCAGACAGTCCATATGACGCCCTCCCAGAACTGGACAACCGTGCTGTAGCTGTCATTCGGCCAGAGGCGTCCCTAGGGTTGGTGTCACCCGATGCAGTAACACTTGGTGACACCCCCTCCGATGATCCCCGCAGGATGGATGGGATCTGCGGATTGAGCATAATGGATCGGACTCCGATCCATTATGCTCCCCAGTCCGCAGATCCCATCCATCCTCGTCGGCTTTCTTTACAACTCACCTTTTCTTGGAGCGGGTCCGTTGTCACCCCGTATAGGTTGCATGCGGATGATCCTGCGGGGTGACACCGGCGTATCGGCAAGATGCGTCTCCCATGTAGATATGTCCCCCCTGAAGCAACTGCGCATGTCCCGGTTTCAGGCACGGTCAATCGATGATAGCAGTAGTTCTGAAACCGGGACATGCGCAGTTGCTTCAGGGGGGACATATCTATATGGGAGACGCATCTTGCCGATACTCCGGTGTCACCCCGCAGGATCGTCCGCATGCAACCTATACGGGGTGACACCGGACCCGCTCCAAGAAAAGGTAAGTTGTAAAGAAAGCCGAGGATCCCCGCAGGATGGATCGGATCTGCGGATTGAGCATAATGGATCGGATCCATCCTGCGGGGATCGTCGGCTTGCTTTACAACTTACCTTTTTGTGGAGCGGGTCCGGTGTCACCCCGTGTGGACCACACCCTCCCTACCTGCCTCGGGAAGCCACTGCATTCGGCAATAGCGCGGTCAGCAAGTGCTTAAGGTGAGTACCAGGGGCGGACTGACAACTCATGGGGCCCCCGGGCAATAGGGTATCATGGGGCCCCTGTGTCCTTGCCCAAACTCAAAAAAGCCTATGAAAAAGGTACCAGGGGCATCTCATGGGGCCCCCTACTGACCCCGGGCCCTTGGGCAGTGCCCGAGTTTCCAAATGGTCAGTTCGCCCCTGTATGTACCCCATACTCTTACATGTGGGGGTCAGTAGTATTTGGGGCAGGGGAGGACTGACAACTCATGGGGACCCCGGGCAATAGGGGATCATGGACCCCTGTGTCCTTGCGCACACTCAAAGCACACCCAAAAAAGCCTATAAAAGGTACCAGAGGAATTTCATGGGGCCCCCTACTTACCTCTGGCCCTCGGGCTTGCCCGAGTGCTTGAATGGTCAGTCCGCCCCTGGTGAGTACAAAAGTCCTACTTTCTTCCTTATCCATTAAGGGACACAGGAAGTCATACAGCTGGGTTATATTGCCACCTACAGCACATGACTTCCTGAGCTCCTCAATGGACTCCAAGAAGAGGATCTTAAGGCGAGTACAAAGATCCTATTTTCTTTCTTGTCTATAAAAGAAGTCCTATAGAGTCATACAGTGTCGAGTAATACTGCTGCCTACAGTGTATGACCTCCTGTGGCCCTCAAGGGTCTTACAGTGAGTACAAAAATCCTATTTTCTTTCTTGCCACAGGAGGTCCTATATTGTCGAGCTCTACTGTCACCTATAGTGTGGACATCAAGAAAAGGATCTTTAAGGTGAGTACAAAACTTCAATTTTCATTGTCATCCATTGAGGGCCACAGGAGGTCCTATAAAGTCGAACTATACTGTCACCTATAGTATGGACTTCAAGAAAAGGATCTTAAGGTGAGTACAAAACTTAAAATTTTATTGTCATCCATTGAGGGCCACAGGAGGACCTATACTGTTGAGCTCTACTGTCACCTATAGTATGGACAACAAGAAAAGGATCTTAAGGTGAGTACAAAACTTCGATTTTCTTTCTCATCCATTGAGGGACAAAGGAAGTCATAGTCTGTTGAGGTAAACTGCCACCTACAGCACATGACTTTATTTTCTTTCTCATCCATTGAGGGCCACAGGAAGTCCTATAAAATCGAACTATACTGTTGCATATAGTATGGGCATCAAGAAAAGGATCTTAAGGTGAGTACAAAACTTCAATTTTCATTGTCATCCATTGAGGGACACAGGAGGTCCTATAAAGTCGAACTATACCGTCGCCTATAGTATGGACATCAAGAAAAGGATCTTAAGGTGAGTACAAAACTTTGAATTTTATTGTCATTCATTGAGGGCCACAGGAGGTCCTATAAAGTTGAACTATACTGTCACCTATAGTATGGACGTCAAGTAAAGGATCTTAAGGTGAGTACAAAACTTCTATTTTCATTGTCATCCATTGAGGAACACAGGAAGTCATAGACTGTTGAGGTAAACTGCCACCTACAGCACATGACTTCCTGTGCTCCTCAATGGACTCCAAGAATGGGATTTTAAGGTGAGTACAAAGATTCTCTTTTCTTTCTTGCCCCTTGAGGGCCACAGGAGGTCCTATACTGATGAGCTCTACGGTCGCCTATAGTATGGACGTCAAGAAAAGGATCTTAAGGCGAGTACAAAACTTCAAATTTTATTGTCATCCATTGAGGAACACAGGAAGTCATAGACTGTTGAGGTAAACTGCCACCTACAGCACGTGACTTCCTGTGCTCCTCAATGGACTCCAAGAAAGGGATTTCTAGGTGAGTACAAAGATCCTCTTTTCTTTCTTGCCCATTGAGGGCCACAGGAAGTCCTATATTGTGGAGCTCTACTGTCGCCTATAGTATGGACGTCAAGTAAAGGATCTTAAGGTGAGTACAAAACTTCGATTTTCTTTCTCATCCATTGAGGGACAAAGGAAGTCATAGTCTGTTGAGGTAAACTGCCACCTACAGCACATGACTTTATTTTCTTTCTCATCCATTGAGGGCCACAGGAAGTCCTATAAAATCGAACTATACTGTTGCCTATAGTATGGGCATCAAGAAAAGGATCTTAAGGTGAGTACAAAACTTCAATTTTCATTGTCATCCATTGAGGGACACAGGAGGTCCTATAAAGTCGAACGATACCGTCGCCTATAGTATGGGCATCAAGAAAAGGATCTTAAGGTGAGTACAAAACTTTGAATTTTATTGTCATTCATTGAGGGCCACAGGAGGTCCTATACTGTTGAGCTCTACTGTCACCTATAGTATGGACGTCAAGTAAAGGATCTTAAGGTGAGTACAAAACTTCTATTTTCATTGTCATCCATTGAGGAACACAGCAAGTCATAGTTGTTGAGGTAAACTGCCACCTACAGCACATGGCTTCCTGTGCTCCTCAATGGACTCCAAGAAAGAGATTTTAAGGTGAGTACAAAGATCCTCTTTTTTTTCTTGCCCCTTGAGGGCCACAGGAGGTCCTATACTGATGAGCTCTACTGTCACCTATAGTATGGACGTCAAGTAAAGGATCTTAAGGTGAGTACAAAACTTCTATTTTCATTGTCATCCATTGAGGAACACAGGAAGTCCTATAAAATCGAACTATACTGTCGCCTATAGTATGGACATCAAGAAAAGGATCTTAAGGTGAGTACAAAACTTCGAATTTTATTGTCATTCATTGAGGGCCAGAGGAGGTCCTATACTGTGGAGCTCTACTGTCACCTATAGTATGGACGTCAAGTAAAGGATCTTAAGGTGAGTACAAAACTTCTATTTTCATTGTCATCCATTGAGGAACACAGGAAGTCATAGTTTGTTGAGGTAAACTGCCACCTACAGCACAGGAAGTCATGTGCTCCTCAATGGACTCCAAGAAAGAGATTTTAAGGTGAGTACAAAGATCCTCTTTTCTTTCTTGCCCATTGAGGACCACAGGAGGTCCTATATTGTGGAGCTCTAATGTCGCCTATAGTATGGACGTCAAGTAAAGGATCTTAAGGTGAGTACAAAACTTTGATTTTCTTTCTCATCCATCGAGGGCCACAGGAAGTCTTATAAAATCGAACTATACTGTCGCCTATAGTATGGACATCAAGAAAAGGATCTTAAGGTGAGTACAAAACTTCTATTTTCATTGTCATCCATCGAGGTCCACAGGAAGTCATAGATTGTTGAGGTAAACTGCCACCTACAGCACATGACTTCCTGTGCTCCTCAATGGACTCCAAGAAAGAGATTTTAAGGTGAGTACAAAGATCATCTTTTCTATCTTGCCCCTTGAGGGCCACAGGAGGTCCTATACTGATGAGCTCTACTGTCACATATAGTATGGATGTCAAGTAAAGGATCTTAAGGTGAGTACAAAACTTCTATTTTCATTGTCATCCATTGAGGAACACAGGAAGTCATAGTCTGTTGAGGTAAACTGCCACCTACAGCACATGACTTCCTGTGCTCCTCAATGGACTCCAAGAATGGGATTTTAAGGTGAGTACAAAGATCCTATTTTCTTTCTTGTCCATTGAGGACCACAGGAGGTCCTATACTGTAGAGCTCTACTGTCACCTATAGTATGGACTCCAAGAAAAGGATCTTAAGGTGAGTACAAAACTTTGATTTTCTTTCTCATCCATTGAGGGCCACAGGAAGTCCTACACTGTTGGGTTAGACTACCATGTTTAGCATGTGACTTCCTGCACTAATCAATGGACTTCAATATATGGATTTTAAGGTGAGTACAAAAGTCCTATTTTCCTGAATTTACCACCTTTTTACAATTTTCAGTTCCTTTCGATTCACGTCAGGACGGCAATGCACGATGGCGAGGAAGGACACAAGTCTCATCAACAACAGCAAGGAGGAATACCGACACTACATCCTCGGCAGTGTCCAAACATGCATTCAGAACGGGTTTGAAACTTGTTTGTCGAGTGATTTCGGATGACAGGGGCACCGCAGATGTCAATAAACTTTCACACCCAGATCGGGGTGACTCGGGAGTTGCTTGTACATGAATGCAGTTGTCAGAGAATGCATTGTATGTGGGTTAGGAGTCACACAGACTGGTTCCACCACACTCACGCAGCTCTACATATTTATGATTCACGCGGCCGCCCTTCCTCGTGGGGACTTTTATTCCTCAACAGTATAGCAGTCAGGTTCAACCGGCTATAAATTCTTCCCTTCTACCTGTAAACACATAATAGCCGAAGATAAGACTTGCAGCCGACACGCCCAGTCTAAACGGCTCATTCTCCCTGTAAAGTCTCTGACATTAATCTTCAACTGTCAGCTTTAGGTCAGCATATCACATTTTTTTTTTCTATTAGTACCTACCACACAAACATTAAAAACAGTATACATAGTATATAATGTAAGTACAGTATATGTACTGTATATATTTTTTTTGCATAATTGTTTTTTTTTTTTTTGTTATATTTGTATTAATTTTAATAATTTATTTAATTTAAACGCAACAAATATTTATTATATATATATATATATATATTTATAATATTACAATCTCAATTTCCATAACAAATTTTACATATTATCTTCCCCTCTCCCTTAACCCCGTCCCTCCCATCACCTCTTCCTATTTCATTTTTCTTTGTCTTTCCTATCTGTTCCACTATTTCATCCTACTATTTTTCTTATTAAAATTTAAAGATATAATGTTTTTCAAGATTTTGTCTTAATTTGTTTTAAATTTTTTTTTATTTTGTTTTAATTAATAGATGTACCTTAAAAGTGGGATTATTGATCAATTAAAAAACAAGATCTACAAATTAAATTTTTGTATATATATATATATATATATATATATATATATATATATGTATACACTGTATATACAGTACACAGTACACAGGTATGTAAAATATGAAGCCGGCAGCAGGTGAACTCAAAAGGACTTACAAAAGGAGGAATTTTCCAACATAGCTTAATGAATATCAACGTTGCGGCGGGAATCCACCCACTTTTCTCAAGATATATATATATATATATATATTAGATATACAGTTTTTTTGTATAATTGAAAGATTTTGTTTTTAATTTTTTTTTTTTTTTAAATTCAAAACAAAATCTATAAATCTTATAAATATTATCTAATAGGTTAAAAAAAATATATATATGCACATACACACACATATATATATAGATAGATAATAGGAAATTATACTACTGCCTATTATATATATATATATATATATATATATATATATTGGAAAAAAAACAACAAAGAACACATGAGAAACTAAATGTATAAATTATAAATGAAGACATTTATAATAATTTATAAATTATAATTATACAAATATATATATGTGTGTGTGTGTGTGTGTGTGTATATATATATATATATATATATAATATGTGTATGTGTATATTATTATTATACAGGATTTATATGGTGCCAACAGTTTGCTCAGCGCTGTACATTATAATGGGAGACAGTACAGTAACAATACGATTCAATACACGAGAGGTTTGAGGGCCCTGCTCCTTGGAGCTTACAATCTAGAAGGGAGGGGATAGTGGTACAGGAGGAGATAGCTGTGGGGGATGGAGTGGTTGGAAGAGGGGAGGAGATCAGTAGTTAGGTGAGGGCGGGGTAGGCTTCCCTGAAGAGATGGGTTTTCAGGGTGCGCCTAAAGGTGAGGAGAGTAGGTGATAGTCTGATAGATTGGGGTAGGGAGTTCCAGAGGATGGGGGAAGCCCTGGAGAAGTCCTGGAGATGGGCGTGAGAGGAGGAGACCAGGGAACTAGAGAGTAGGAGGTCTTGTGAGGAGCGGAGAGTACGTTTTGGGTGGTATTTGAAGATCAGATCGGTGATGTAGTTTGGGGCAGCTTTGTACGTCAATGTTAGCATTTTATAATATATATATATATATATATATATAATATGTGCGTGTGTATATATATATATATGTATATATATAATGTATACACCCACAATATATATATATACTATATATATTGGAAAAAAAAAACAAAGAAAAAATTAGAAACTAAATGTATAAATTATAAATGAAGACATTTATAATAATTTATAAATTCTAATCATACAAATATATATATATATATATATATATATATATATATATGTGTGTGTGTATATAATTATATATATATATATATATATATAAATATATAATGTACACACACACACACACTATATATATATAAAATAACAATGACACTGTAGAATAAATGCCATAAAACAGAACGAGTGTGTCTATGTATATTTATATATACAGTATATATTGAGAAGCACACTGACATTGATGTTGTATGAGGAGTACTTCATTTTCATTGATAGATGTACTTTTTTTAATATCTATTGGAAAAAAAACAACAAAGAAAAAAATGAGAAACTAAATTTATAAATTATACTTATGAAAATAATTAAATATATATCATCTATCAATGAAAATGAAGTACTTCTCATACAGCATCAATGTCAGTGTGCTTCTCAATATATACTGTATATATAAATATACATAGACACACTCGTTCTGTTTTATGGCATTTATTCTACAGTGTCATTGTTATTTTATATATATATATATATATAGTGTGTGTGTACATTATATATATTTTTTATATATATATATATATAATAAAAATGACACTGTAGAATAAATGCCATAAAACAGAAGGAGTGTGTCTATGTATATTTATATATACAGTATATATTGAGCAGCGCACTGACATTGATGTTGTATGAGGAGTGTTTGCGACAAAGGTCAATGGAATGTTGTTTGTACGAGTGCTTAGAAACTGCAGTGAAAACAGAATATGAATATAATGTACTGAATGGAATGCCCCAATGATCAATAGATCAGCCTCATCACTTTTCAAATATTCTACTATTGATTGAACTGTTAAAAAAATATCTGTTGTATCTATTTTATTAATAAAAAAAATGCTCATTAATGTTCACAGGCTGTGTCCATTAACTGTCTTTTGCTTTCAAAGCTGTTTGGAGCCAATAGTCATTGTTATTGATCAAAAGTGTAAAAGTTTGTCCAGTGCTGATGCAGCTTGCACAAGGTAAAATGCACAAGCAGCTATACTTGCAAGAACAAAAAAATTAAAGAAAAAAAAAAGCGTTGCAATCCTGTGGGGTTTTTTTTTTTTTCAAACCCGGCAGCACTGTGCATCCAAAAGACCCAACAACGAAACATTAAAGTTCATTTTTTTTTTCACATTTTTTTTTATCAGGACTTTGCTGGTGATCTGGGAACACCTACCACTGATGATCTAGTAACCTCTACTTCCAGTGATCTGGAGACCCCTATTTATTGGTGACATTTGGAACCCCTACCACTGGTGATCTGGGAACCCCTACCACTGAGGATCTGGGAACTGCTACTACTGGTGATCTGGGAACCCCGACCACTAGTGATCTGGGAACCTCTACTGCTGGCTATCTGGGAACCCCTACCACTGGTGATCTGGGAACCCCTACCACTGAGGATCTGGGAACTGCTACTACTGGTGATCTGGGAACCCCGACCACTAGTGATCTGGGAACCTCTACTGCTGGCTATCTGGGAACCCCTACCACTGGTGATCTGGGAACCCCTACCACTGGTGATCTGGGAACCCCTACTATTGGTGATCTGGGAACACCTACTAGTAGTTATCTGGGAAGCCCTATTACTGATGATCTGGGAACCCCTACTATTGGTGATCTGGGAACACCTACCAGTAGTTATCTGGGAAGCCCTATTACTGGTAATCTGGGAACCCCTACTACTACTGATCTGGGGACATATACTACTAATGATCTGGGAACCCCTACTACTGGTGATCTGGGAACCCCAATTGCTGGTGATGTGGAAACACCTACCAGTAGTTATCTGGTAACCCCTACCACTGGTGATCTGGTAACCCCAACCACTGGTGATCTGGTAAACCCAACCACTGGTGATCTGGTAAACCCCTACCACTGGTGATCTGGTAACCCCTACCACTGGTGATCTGGAAACCCCTACCACTGGTGATCTGGTAACCCCAACCACTGGTGATCTGGTAACCCCAACCACTGGTGATCTGATAAACCCCTACCACTGGTGATCTGGTAACCCCAACCACTGGTGATCTGGTAAACCCCTACCACTGGTGATCTGGTAACCCCTACCACTGGTGATCTGGAAACCCCTACCACTGGTGATCTTGGAACCCCTATTACTGGTGATATGGTAACCCCTACTACTAGTGATCTGGGAACCCCTATCACTGGTTATCTGGGAACCCCTACCAGTAGTTATATGGGAACCCCTACATCTGGTGATCTGGGAACCCCTATCACTGGTTATCTGGGAACCCCTATCACTGGTGATCTGGGAACCCCTACCAGTAGTTATATGGGAACTCTTACCACTGTTGATCTGGTAACCCCTACCACTAGTGATCTGGGAACCTCTACCACTGGTGATCTGGGAACCCCTACCACTGGTGATCTGAGAACCCCTACTATTGGTGATCTGGGAACACCTACCAGTAGTTATCTGAGAAGCCCTATTACTGATGATCTGGGAACCCCTACTATTAATGATCTGGGAACCCCTACCACTGGTTATCTGGGAACCCCTACCACTGGGGATCTGGGAACTGCTACTACTGGTGATCTGGGAACCCCTACCACTGGTGATCTGTGAACCCCTACTATTGGTGATCTGGGAACACCTACCAATAGTTATCTGGGAAGCCCTATTACTGGTAATCTGGGAACCCCTACTACTACTGGTCTCGGGACACATACTACTAATGATCTGGGAACCCCTACTACTGGTGATCTGGGAACCCCCATAGCTGGTGATGTGGAAACACCTACCAGTAGTTATCTGGGAACCTCCACCACTGGTGATCTGGTAACCCCTACCACTGGTAATCTTGGAACCCCAACTACTGGTGATCTTGGAACCCCTATCACTGGTGATCTGGGAACCCCTATCACTGGTGATCTGGGAACCCCTACCAGTAGTTATATGGGAACTCCTACCACTGGTGATCTGGTAACCCCTACTACTGGTGATATTATTATTATACAGTATTTATAAAGCGCCAATGGTTCGCTCAGCGCTGTGATATGGTAACCCCTACTACTAGTGATCTGGGAACCCCTTCTACTGGTGATCTGGGAACCCCTACTGCTGGTGCTCGGGGAACCCTTATCACTGGTGATCTTGGAACCCCTACTACTGGTGATATGGTCACCTCTACTACTAGTGATCTGGGAACCCCTACTACTGGTGATCTGGGAACCCCTACTGCTGGTGCTTGGGGAACCCTTATCACTGGTGATCTTGGAACCCCTACTACTGGTGATATGGTCACCTCTACTACTAGTGATCTGGGAACCCCTACTACTAGTGATCTGGGAACCCCTACTACTAGTGATCTGGGAACCCCTACTGCTGGTGCTCTGGGAACCCTTATCACTGGTGATCCCCTACTATTGGTGACTGATTCCTGCATTAAAAATGCCCTTAGTGTAAGAAAAAAATAGCCCCACCCAAGAACAATAATGGCACCTAGCACAGCAGCCGGTAACTGGGGAGTCCCAGAATGTTACGTTTCACATATTCAATGCAAAAATCTCAACACTCGATATCATGCTAATGTACGAATGTATGAATGTATGTTTGCCTTGAAGTTATCCCCTACCCTTACCTTCCCGGGTCTATACATAGCAATCAGATTACTACCTGGAATCTGTTACTTTAATATTATCCCCACCTAATAATAGCCGCAGATACCATTTCTTGGAAGAGAGTTGGCGTCACATCAAGACTTCTCACTATGCCAGTGTCACCAGAACTTGGTGTGGATTAAAAGGAAGAGTGCGGCTATCATGAAAGATAAAATTATATAGTTTTGGGTCAATTTTATCATTTTATTTTCACAGTTTTATTTATTTTTTTATTTTATTTAAAAGCTTGGAACTGATATATATATATATATATATATATATATATATATATATATATATATATTTATTTATATATATATATATATATATATTTTTTTTTTTTTAACATAAATATTTGGTTTTACATAGAAACATTTATTAAACCAATAAAGGATTATCTGTTAACTAAAGCAACACCAGATCAACTGATACTGCCTGTTTTGAGGCCTCCTTTCTCTAATTGAATCCTCAGTTCCAGTTACTTATTTATGTCAGTTTCAGGTCGAGTTGTTGAGCCCCATTCCGCCATAATCGTTTTGTTTTTTTTGCCAGGTGCCTGGCAGCATCGTCTGTTTAATACTGTATATAGTATAAAGTATAAATAATTTTGTTTTTACATTTTTGCACATTTATCAGCCTATAATTAAGAATAAAAGCAAAACTTTTTTTTCACACACAGGCTGTAGGCTTCATTGAAAAAAATGTTGTTTTTTTTTCCTGCAGATGGCGCTGTTGATGCCACTGCAGCCTGAAGGTGGCAGCTTCACCTGTTTGATACTGTAATTGTCAGATAGAATTACAGTGTAATTTTTTTTTATTTTGTTAGTTTTTTTTTTAGTTTTTTTTACATTTTTGCACCATTGTCAGTTTAGAATTTAAAAAAAAGAGCAAAAGTCTGAGCTGGATTTTTTCTTAGTGCCAAATGAAAGCCTTATAGGTTGTTAAAATTTATAATAATAAATATAATAAATCATTTAGGTATGCAAATTAGACATAGAATTATTGTCAAGTTAACCAATGCATGCCGGCATAACTCAGCCTTACTTTGCTGGTGTTGTTAGCGATCAGTGTCAGAGAGCGGGAATGGAGAGCATGTAGCCAGGTGGAAGAGTTAGTTCCCCTTTAAATTGCCTCCTCCCCCTGGGAGGAGGCTGGGAGTCTAAGCAGGATGTGGTTGGGAGGTGGGTCAGACTGCAGAGGAAGAAGGAGGCAACATCTATCTGCTGCGCTTCTGCTCTCCCACCTCCTGGGGGAGGGCAGGGTGCCCTGGGGTTCCCCAACCTATCCCCAAGAGAGAAGGAGAGACAATAACAGCGGGGGGCCCAGGGGAGGACTTTGGAAGTTGGCCAACCCATTGGTCCCTCAACTCCTTAGCCCAAGAAATGTAACAGACCTACAGAGCTGCTGGAACGTGAGCAGGCACCGGCGGGGCCTGGGACTGAGTCCGTTTTGCTGTTGGAATTGTGTTGGGTTTCCAACCCACAGAAGCCAATTGAGACTTTCAAATAAAGGGGGTCCAGGAAAGGACTTTGGAAGTTGGCCAACCCCTTGGTCCCTTCCCTCCTCAACCCAAGAAGAGTAATAGGCCTACAGAGAGTGAGTGCTTTCCTGCTGGAACACAAGCAGGCACCGGCAGATCCTGGGACTAAGAGTCCGTTTTGCTGTTGGAACTGTGTTGGGGTCTCCAACCTACTGAAGCCATGTTATTAATTGAGATTTCAAATAAAGGGGGCCCAGGAGAGGACTTTGGAAGTTGGCCAACCCCTTGGTCCCTCCCCTCCTCAACCCAAGAAGAGTAACAGGCCTACAGAGAGTGAGTGCCTTCTTGCTGGAACGTGAGCAGGCAACGGCAGAGCATGGGACTAAGAGTCCATTTTGCTGTTGGAACTGTGTTGGGGTCCCCAACCCACTGAAGCCATGTTATTAATTGAGACTTTCAAATAAAGGGGACCCAGGAGAGGACTTTGGAAGTTGGCCAACCCTTTGGTCCCTCCCCTCCTTAGCCCAAGAAGATCAACAGGCCTACAGAGAGTGAGTGCCTTCCTGCTGGAACACAAGCAGGCACCGGCAGGGCCTGGGACTAAGAGTCCGGTTTGCTGTTGGAACTGTGTTGGGGTCCCCAACCTACTGAAGCCATGTTATTAATTGAGACTTTCAAATAAAGGGAACCCAGGAGAGGACTTTGGAAGTTGGCCAACCCTTTGGTCCCTCCCCTCCTTAGCCCAAGAAGATCAACAGGCCTACAGAGAGTGAGTGCCTTCCTGCTGGAACACAAGCAGGCACCGGCAGGGCCTGGGACTAAGAGTCTGGTTTGCTGTTGGAACTGTGTTGGGGTCTCCAACCTACTGAAGCCATGCTATTAATTGAGATTTCAAATAAAGGGGGCCCAGGAGAGGACTTTGGAAGTTCGCCAACCCCTTGGTCCCTCCCCTCCTCAACCCAAGAAGAGTAACATGCCTACAGAGAGTGAGTGCCTTCTTGCTGGAACGTGAGCAGGCACCGGCAGAGCATGGGACTAAGAGTCCATTTTGCTGTTGGAACTGTGTTGGGGTCCCCAACCCACTGAAGCCATGTTATTAATTGAGACTTTCAAATAAAGGGGACCCAGGAGAGGACTTTGGAAGTTGGCCAACCCTTTGGTCCCTCCCCTCCTTAGCCCAAGAAGATCAACAGGCCTACAGAGAGTGAGTGCCTTCCTGCTGGAACGCACGCAGGCACCGGCAGGGCCTGGGACTAAGAGTCCGGTTTGCTGTTGGAACTGTGTTGGGTTCTCCAATCCACTGAAGCCATGTTATTAATTGGAAGTTGGCCAACCCCTTGGTCCCTCCCCTCCTCAACCCAAGAAGAGTAACAGGCCTACAGAGTGTGAGTGCCTTCCTGCTGGAACGCAAGCAGGCACCGGCAGAGCCTGAGACTAAGAATCCGTTTTGCTGTTGGAACTGTGTTGGGGTCTCCAACCCACTGAAGCCATGTTATTAATTGAGGCTTTCAAATAAAGGGGGCCCAGGAGAGAACTTTGGAAGTTGGCCAACCCCTTGGTGTCTCCCCTTCTTAACCCAAGAAGAGTAACAGGCCTACAGAGAGTGAGTGCTTTCCTGCTGGAACGCGAGCAGGCACCAGCAGAGCCTGGGACTAAGAGTCTGTTTTTCTGTTGGAATTGTGTTGGGGTCTACAACCCACTGAAGCCATGTTATTAATCGAGGCTTTCAAATAAAGACTTTGACCACATCCAGCCTCGTGGTGCCTTTATTTGGTCAAAATGCTGTTTTGAAGAGAGTGAGAGTGAGTTCTACTGATGTCCTCTGGCTGTCGGGCCAGGGAAAGGTAGGCTAGCATCTGGAACCCCTTGGAGTGATGGGGTGAAGCAAAAGTGAACCGGGGGTTGGTCTCCACCCGCCACCCACACATTGGAAAGCATCGAGGGCAAAGGTATCAGTTACGTTGGGGGTCAGGTCGGCCTGGCTGCTTACTATGTCCATGAATGAGTCAGGTCGCCACCCACCAACAAGCATCCAGTACTTGCCTTTCGAATGCCCTCCTTCCACCTCATTTGTTCACAGCCCATTACATACATTGGGTTGGAGCTTACACAGGCCATTTGGAGCTCCTTACTCATTCATTCCAGTGTAATAGGCAGAAAAAACTTAAAAATTGTAGGTACAAATTCCCAATCTTTCAAGTTAATTAGCAAAGTAGAAAAAAAATCCATAAATGTCTTCTCTTCTTTGTCTCATTCAAAACCATGGAGCATGTGGTATACCAAATGTATACAAGCAACTGGCTTTATTTATAAAGCTGTTGTATCGTGCAACTACTCATTGGAGGTCCTTTTGAGCACAGAGCATAATAGATGAATGGGGTGGTTTTTATGGATATATAGTGTAGGTCAGGGGTGGACTGACAACTCATGGGGCCCCCAGACAATAGGGGATCATGGGGCCCCTATGTCCTTGCCCAAACTCAAAAAAGCCTATGAAAACGGTACCAGGGGCATCTCATGGGGCCCCCTACTGACCCCGGGTCCTCGGGCAGTGCCCGAGTTTCCAAATGGTCATTCCACCCCTGGTGTAGGTTAATAAAGAGTGTTTCTATCTTTTTCTCATTATAGTTCCATGAAGGTCTTCAAATCTTCAGGCTTCAGGCCAAGAGTTTAGGAAACGGAATTAGTACCAAAGAGACAGCTGTTGTCTTCCATCAAATTGCTTTGAATAAAATGTTGAGTATATACACCTTACTCCATTCCTCACACACCCTCCTAGTAGCCATCAGTGAACCCAAGGAACGTCGCGCTCAGGCGAAAACAGTTTGAGAAACGTCCGAGGCAATTGGGAAATCGTTGATGGGTTCATTTGGCATTGACCTCCTTCCGACTTGCATTGGACCTGTTTTTGAGTGGATTTTGCATTCCTATAGCTCTGGTGTGAACAAAAGCCCATCAAAAGCCTTACCTAGCCATAAGCATGGTAATTTCACAGAGTAATTGAATGTTTGATTCCTTTTTTTATCGAAATTGCAAAGCGGTTGTAGACGTAAAATTGCAAAGCGGTTGTAGACGTAAAATGGAGGGTTTTATGGACTGCAAGGAGATGGGTTTGAAGATGCCCCCCAAAAAAAACAATTACTTCAGATGAAATGGCTGTAATTTTCGAATAATCCATCTCAATTCCTGTAAACTGTATTGAAACTGTCAATTTAATGTCCAGATTTGACTTTAGAATTGACTGAATTCTGGTGGTTGATTGAACTTGTGGGTTGTGGAATGCACAGCTTCTGGAGATTGCCTGCAATCATATTTGCAATTCCCAGTGGCTCAAAAGTGGTTGAAATTGATTAAAAATTGCCATACGTATGGCCAGCTTGATGCTATTTTAAAAGCTTTCAGGTGGAATTGAAAGGTCCACAGCAATTTGCTGCCCAAGTTTTTTTTTATTTCCTTAATTATTGAAATTGCAGTGAAAATTGATTAGTAGCTTCCTAAAGGCCTGTTTTAAATTATTTTTAAGCCTTTTTTTTAATTCTTAAAACAATCAAACTGTTAAAACTGGGGAGGCCAATGGTTTTGGACTATTACATCTCTTTGTTACTCAAAAGCTTGATATATCTATGTTCACATATGGTGGACCTGTCCTATTGTTCAGGCTTTGTAGACCCAAGTATATGATATGTTATGTATAATCATAGGGACTGACATTCTGATGAAACCAAGTGTGGTGTTGCTTAACCTGAAACCAGACGAATGCCGATTTAGACTTGTGACCCATATAATCATGGCTACCACACAAACTTTAGCCAGAGCATGGCTAATGAACCACCTTTTCTCTGAAAGTAGTGAATTCTAAGATACACTGGATGCTCATGAACGGTAAACTGACTGCCAAACCAACTGACACCATGCATACTCTATGTCCTTCAAACCTAGTAGAACATCAAGTTGGTAAGACCCAGCACCCAAATAAAAGGAAAATAAATTGGTGTAGTAAGGAATGCAAAGACCTGTACGTTGAGGAGATGATAAAACCTCTCAACAAATGGATGGCCCAACATAGGAGGGCAAATTCTACAGGTCAAGACTCAGTAGTCTTCCTACCCCTTAGAGTAGAAGGAAACTCAAAGCCTAACTAAGCTAAAATCTGCTCCCACCCCCATTCTAAGCCTATTCTATCTACCTTCTAAAAGAAAAGATGCCTATACGTACCTATTCTGAAGTCACTTTGGTCCAAACACATGATCAGGTCCCAGTGCTGGCTTCAGTGTAGAGGGGGAAGAGCCAACAACGAATGCTTCATAGTAAGCCTATATGTGACGCCACCACAACAGGTATTTGTAGGGTAGTAATCAGGGGTGGACTGACCATTTGAGCACTCGGGCACTGCCCGAGGGCCCGGGGTCAGTAGGCTTTTTTGGGTGTGTTTTGAGTGTGGGCAAGGACACAGGAGCCCCATAATCCCCAATTGCCCGGGGGCCCCATGAGTTGTCAGTCCACCCATGGTAGTAATAGTATATTTATTACACTTTAAGGGCTCTCCAGTCTCTCCCCCTTTTTTTTTTCCAGTAACCATTGCAGAGTTTATTCCCTCTCACAGCTCCTATTAAGTATTACCACCCAAGAAATACCTGTTCAGAGATGGTTATTCCAGCTTGATGTAGATGGCCTCCTTTACACCTCTCGTGAACCAATTGTCCTTTATGGCCAAAGTGTGCCGTTCATAAAAGAACATCCCTTTCCCTGTAAAGTGGAAGGCAGGTCAAAACCTAGCTAAGCTTATACCTACTCCCACCCCCATTCTAAGCCTATTATAGGTACCCTGCAAGAGGAAAGACTCCTATACTCACTTATTTTGAAGTTGATTTGGTCCGGTTACATGATCTCTCAGTGAAGAGGAGAGATGACAAACAATGGCTACAGAGCCTGGGTGATTACGTCAACCACAGGCTTACTATGGAGCATCCATTGTCGGCTCTTTCCCCTCTACACTAAAGCCATTGCTGGGACCCGATCATGTGACCAGACCAAAGTGACGTCAGAATAGGTAAGTATAGTCATCTTTCCTTTTACAGGATTAGAATGGGGTGGGAGTAGGTTTAAGCTTAGCTAGGTTTTGACTTGCCTTCCACTTTAAGGAAAGGGATGTTCTTTTATGGACAACGAGATGCACACTTTGGCCAGGACAACTGGTTCACAAGAGGTGTAAAGGAGGCCAGCTGGAACAACTATCTCTGAATGGGTATTTGTAGGGTGGTAATCCTTCATAGAAACAGGACCTTCATGTAGTGAGGGAATAAACTCTGTAATGTTTACGGCAAAAAAAGAAAACAGGGTGTTGGGTAGAAGTCGTGGGTGGAGAGAAAATCCCTCAGGGTTGGTGGTCATGTTGACCCTTTTATGACCACCACCCTATGCCACCTCGGGTGCCTCTGTCACATACACCCTTGAGAGTTTTTCTCTCTCCACCTGTGATCCCTGAACAGGGGTGAGGGCCATCTGTCTTCCACATATAATGCCATTTTAGCATCTCTACCCCGGAGAATGGACAACAATTTACACCTTCAGTCATGTAGATGAAGAAATCAACAACTATGCATACTTCCTGCCATCAAGGATGGGGTGATGTACCTAGAACAGGAGGTTCCACAACTTCCAACCTGTTCTTGGACAATCAACATCTGCCTTGACCCATTCCATGATGATTGGATTAAGGTGTTGGTGCTACCTGTGTGGATATAAAAATGTTGGGGTATCACCTGCCACTTGGAACTCGAGAAGTGTGTAAGAAAGATTTCATGGTTGGCTAGTTTAGTGGCCCAAGCACAAGACCCTACCGCCCTGCCGGAACATGATCCCACCTGTTGAGGCCAAAACCTCTCCCTCTTGCACACTGCTCCTTGGCGTAGTCCTCCTCCCAACATTCCCAGCTATAGACCTTTTAATTCTGAAGAAGCAAATGTCCGCACAATAGATAGCTTCACTGCATTTTACTGCTGTGGAGGGAATGGCAAAACAGTCACATCAGTAAGACGTACTGAATCACTTTACGTCTGGAGGAAAAGAAATTTAATCTCCAAATACGGAAAGGTATCTTCACAGTGAGAGCTGTGAAAATGTGGAATAGACTCCGTCAAGAGTTGGTTCTGGCCAGCTCAGTGGATTGCTTTAAAAAAGTCCTGGATTCTTTCCTAGATACACAGAATATAACTGGATACTAACATTTATAGGTAAAGTTGATCCAGGGAATATCTGATTGCCTCTCGCGGGATCAGGAAGGAATTTTTTTCCCCTACGGGAGCAAATTGGATCATGCTTTGCTGGTTTTTTGCCTTCCTCTGGATCAACTGTGGATGTAGGATTATAACTTTTTTTTTTTATAATGGTTGAACTGGATGGACTTTTGTCTTTTTTCAGCCAGACTAACTATGTAGCTATGTAACATATGCAGTCAATCACATAAAGTAGATGGTCCACAGTAGTTACAAGTAAAAGCATGTGCACTACCTCACAGCCATCTCCATACAGTCTTTCCTCTGTCCAGGGTCATCAGTACTCACCGGATAGTCATCTCCTCTATAGGTACATATCTCCTGGGAAGCCTCTAGATAAGCAGCCTCACACAGGCATCTCCAGACTTTTGCAATCCTCCCTAGCCCCCACCTCCTAAGGGACAGAAAGTCTACAGCCAAATCATCCAGGGAAACAGCCATATACAGGGATCTCTAGCCTGGCCTGTAAGACCTCTTGCAATTTGTCCTAACCCTCACCTCCGAATGTCTACAGCCAGCTCCTCCTGTGTATAGATCCACTCCACCCAGACTCCTTCCCTGTCCAGGGATTACATGTGTTGGCTACATGTTCACTGGTGTGGGGTGTGTGGCTCCCATGCCCCAAGACTGAATGTGTCCCCTCCCCACCTAACTTATATGTGGGAGCTGACTCATCCCTGACATCACTTCTGGGAGGACTCTACCAAAAAGGGGCCTAACACTTGGTGTCACTACCTGTTGTACCAGACATTATTCTGGTTCAGAGCCACCTGATGGCACCTGCCTACACATGACTTGGAGAAACAACGGAACATCTTCAACAATACAAAACCAGTCCAGTTGAAGGTGACTAAATATTACTAGTTATACCATGACCTTGACAGATGAGAACCTTCATAGACACAGAGATCTTAAAATGTTGAATTCTACTCTGAAACGTCTTCGAAGTGAATGGTGGACAGATGTTTGATTGGTAGAGCTAGCTTTAGTTTTTCCTTTAATGAGCTTCTTTTAATATTACAGAACTGACCCCTGAAACCTTTTCCTAAAAATGTGCAATTAATCCTAAATATTATCACATGAAAGATTTTTATTGAGCTATGAAGCCTAAGGAAAAGATTTCAAATCTGTCTGGTCAGAGAACACAACTGAGAAACACGTAAACGTGATCCTTCCAGCCTACTGAACACCGTGATTGCCTTTCACCGGAATCAAGAGGCAAAAATGCTGTTTCTAGTGGGATTCCTAAAATATCATTTAAAGATAAAATTTTCTTTTCTCCAAGTACAAGCGCATTAATGGACCGGAAAGTCTATTTTCCGTCACTTGCATAGTATGGCTATAGTATGTCATGGCATAGAAACATGGCTGGTGATAAATTGTGTATTGATTATAGATTTTTAGAATTTGTTCAAGTGGAATATCACAAAATCGGAAATATTTCATTTCCAATAACAAGGATGTCTCTGAAAACTGTGCCTGGGATGGATCACTAAACTGTTTTAGGGCTTCTATGTATATGCGACTGTGTTTGCCACCCCTCTGAAAAGTAATCTGCGGTGAACAGGGGCAGACTGACAACTCATGGGGCCCCCAGGCAATAGGGGATCATGGGGCCCCTGTGTCCTTGCCCAAACTCAAAAAAGCCTATGAAAAAGGTACCAGGGGCATCTCATGGGGCCCGCTACTGACCCAGAGCCCTCGGGCAGTGCCCAAGTTTCCAAATGGTCAGTCCGCCCCTGGCGGTGAATCGCTTTTGTGAGCCATTTGACAGGCAACTCGGAGGTGATTGTTGCCTCCCCACCACCTGTGTTGACCACTGAACGCCCACGGCACCAGGTCATAACCTACTGCCTTACACCTAGTCGCAGCACAGTTGTGGCATCAGTTATCACACAGTGGGGATTATTTACTAAAACTGCAGAGTGCACAGTCTGGTACAGCTCTGCAAAGAAACCAATCAGTTTCCATGTTTTATGCAAAAGCTTAAGTGAACAAGCTGAAGTTATGACCTGATTGGCTACCATGCACAACTGCACCAGATTCTGAGTGCTCCACTTTTATTAAATCTCCCCCAGTGAGTCAGCCTCCTTGGTTTGGTCCAGCACCTAGGAAATACCCTATAACCACTGATGTGGTGTTCTCTATTCTGGACACAAGGGGGACTAGGCCTTCTTTTTGAGGAAGGAGGACATAGGATGGAAGAGATAGGACTGGAGAAAGAGGAGGACATGGGATGGGGGAGACGAGACTGGAAGAGGAGGACATGGGATGAGGGAGATGGGATTGGAGGAGGACATGGGATAGAGAAGGAGGACATGGGAACATGGGATGAGGAGATGAGACTGGAAGAGGAGGACATGGGATGAGGGAGATGGGATTGGAGGAGCACATGGGAACATGGGATGGGGGAGATGAGACTGGAAGAGGAGGACATGGGATGAGGGAGATGGGATTGGAGGAGGAGGACATGGGATAGAGGAGGAGGACATGGGATGGGGGAGATGAGACTGGAAGAGGAGGACATGGGATGAGGGAGATGAGACTAGAAGAGGAGGACATGGGATGAAGGAGATAGGATTGGAGGAGAACATGGGTTGGAGAAGGAGGAGGACTTGGGATGGAGATGAGACTGTAAGAGGAGATGGGACTGGAGGAGGAGGACATAGGATGGAGGAGATGGGACTAAAGGAGGAGAACGTGGGATGAAGGAGATGGGACTGGTTGAGGAGGAGGACATGGGATGGAGGTGATGGAACTGGAGGAGGAAGAGGACATAGGATGGAGTAGGAGGAGTACATGTGATGGGGGGATGAGACTTAAAGAGGAGGACATTGGATGGGTAGATGGGACTGGAGGAGAACAAGGGATGGAGAAAGAGGAGGACATGGGATGGAGGAGGTGGGTCTGGAAGAGGAGGACATTGGATGAGGGGAGATGGGGCTGGAGAAGAAGGAGGAGGAGGACATAAGATGGAGGAGGAGATGGGACCGGAGGATGAAAAGATGGTACTAGAGGAGGAAGAGGACATGGGGGAGGTGAGACCTAAAGTGGAGGGCAGGGGATGGGGAAGATGGGACTGGAAGAGGAAGACATGGAATGGCAAAGATGGGACTGTGGGATTGGTGGAGGAGGACGTATGATAGAGGAGATGGTATTGGAGAAGGAAATAGGACTAGAGGAGGACATGGGATGGAGGATATATTAGGTTGAAAGAGTATTAAAATAAAAGTGGGATGGTCAGTGGGTGGATTCGGTGGGATGACCAGTGGTCAGGCCTAAAGCTGGGCAAGGGGCCCGGACATTTCTGATGACTGCCCTGCAGTTACTTTACTCCTTGTGCTGCTTCTCCCTCTCCCAGTCATAGCTCTGCTCTACAGGGACTGCAAGGTGCTAATATCAAATCAAATTCAGGCACTTACACTGCTTGCATTTAAAAAAATATGTTAAACAATGGATTTTATAGATGCATAATTTCAACAATGTCCATGTTTTGTATTTGCCTGATGTGCAGCTTTGAACGGATCCTCAGAAAAGTCAAGTTTAAGGATTTCTGAAGGTTTAGCTTCTTTTCCTCGTCTAATAGAAACTCAATAAGCAGACATCTCATGATACATTATTTATCAATATCCCCGTCTATTGAGCTGTTATACACGGTTGGAAGGTAAACCTGCGTATTGGTGTCCCTGTGGATTATGGACGGGCTTTGATGTGGGAAATGGATTTTGGACATTGATTTTCCTCCAATGGAGGTGGCGCTCAGGTTTGTGTTCCGTTGTTTTCCAATAAAGAGATGTGCACATGCTCAGCGGGAAGAGAACGGCAAGAAAGTGAGGATGGAGAAGGCAGGCTTTGGCCCCATGAGAGACGCTGTCCAGTATTCTCCAACAACAGAGTCATATATCACATTTGGACAGCCAACAACCTTTGCCGTTGATTGGTGATTTCTCAGCACGGATGTATGGTAGAGGGAAGGTTCCATTGTAGAAATATGAAGGTCAGAGTGTTATGTGCATCTATCATGAATGCTGCTGCCAGACTCATCCACCTTACCAACCGTTCCATATCTGCCATCCCCCTCTGCCAATCCCTCCATTGACCTCCACTCAGTGTCCTCCATCCCCCTCTGCCAATCCATCCACTAACCTCCACTCAGTGTCCTCCATCCCTCTCTGCCAATCCCTTCACTGGCCCCCACTCCGTGTCCTCCACCCCTCTCTGCCAATCCCTCCACTGGCCCCCACTCAGTGTCCACCATCCCCCTCTGCAATCCATCCACTAACCTCCACTCAGTGTCCTCCATCCCTCACTGCCAATCCCTTCACTGGCCCCCACTCAGTGTCCTCCATCCCCCTCTGCCAATCCCTCCACTGGCCCCCACTCAGTGTCCTCCATCCCTCTCTGCTAATCCCTTCACTGACCTCCACTCAGTGTCCTCCATCCCTCTCTGCCAATCCCTCCACTGGCCCCCACTCAGTGTCCGCCATCCCCCTCTGTCAATACCTCCACTGGCCCCCACTCAGTGTCCGCCATCCCCCTCTGCCAATTCCTCCACTGACCTCCACTCAGTGTCCTCCACCGCTCTCTGCCAATCCCTTCACTGGCCCCCACTCAGTGTCCTCCATCCCTCTCTGCCAATCCCTCCACTGACCTCTACTCAGTGTCCTCCACCCCTCTCTGCCAATCCCTCCACTGACCCCCACTCAGTGTCTGTCATCCCTCTCTGCCAATCCCTCCACTGACCTCTACTCAGTGTCCGCCATCCCTCTCTGCCAATCCCTCCACTGACCTCTACTCAGTGTCTGTCATCCCTCTCTGCCAATCCCTCCACTGACCTCTACTCAGTGTCCGCCATCCCTCTCTACCAATCCCTCCACTGGCCCCCATTCAGTGTCCTCCATTCCTCTCTACCAATCCCTCCACTGGCCTCCACTCAGTGTCCTCCATCCCTCTCTACCAATCCCTCCACTGGCCTCCACTCAGTGTCCTCCATCCCTCCACTGGTCTCCACTCAGTGTCCTCCACCCCCTCTGCCAATCCCTCCACTGGCTTCCCATTGCCCTACAAATAAAATTCAAAACACTAACAATAACATATAAAGCCATTCTGCCCCAAATTACATCACCAAACTTGTCTCCAAATATCACCCAAACCGTACTCTGCGCTCCTCCCATGATCTCCTACTCTCTAGCTCCCTTATCTCCTCCTCCCATGCTTGTCTCCAGGACTTCTCCAGAGCCTCCCCATCCTCTGGAACTCTCTACCCCAATCTATTAGACTGTCGCCTACTCTGCCCACTTTTAGGCGATCTCTAAAAACCGATCTCTTCAGGGAAGCCTATCCTGCCCTCAGCTAATAATGGAATCTTCTACTCCTCCTACCAGTCCATCCCCCACAGTTATTACCTTTTGTACCACCAGCCCCTCCCTCCTAGATTGTAAGCTCCCAGGATCAGGACCCTCCTTTCCCTCTTATATTGAACTGCATTGTTGCTGTATTGTCTCCCGTTATATTGTAAAGCGCTGAGCAAACTGTTGGCGCCATAAATCCTGTATAATAATAATAATAAAAATGTGCGCAACGCGAAATATTCCATGATCAGAGGGCCCGCTATGGAGAAAGATATTGTATTCTGGTTACGGCATTGGGCCCATTCCTATTCAGTGAATACATTTCTCTTTTCATTCCTCGTGCCTCATTGACAGTTTTCCGCACATGTAGGGCTCGTTCCTATCAGGTGCGGTGAGCTGCATTGAATGACAAAAATTGCCGTCTATATTTCTCCCGTGAACACCACCCTAGTGCACTGGTGTTTAAGGGGACATCCACGCTTGTGCATTACAGGGTTGTGTTCCCATGATGCATGGCAGCGCACCTCCTCTACGGCCGGTGCATTGCGGTGGCGGTGGCATTTATTGTACGACATACAGCGCCCAACAGCTCATCGCAGCGCGCGCAGCACAACCCTCTCTGGCTCACCGAAATATTCTCTAACGCAGCTCATTAACCCTTACAGGTTTTGTGCCTCCCCCCCAGCCTGTGACTGGACAGTGAAAGAAAAAGCAGTGCAGTGATCTGCACACGGTCTGTCACTCGGCTCTCTCCTCCTATCAGCATGATCTGTCATTTTCTGCAGGCAACCTGTTGTGGGTGGAGTCTGCTGGGCCCCTCCCATAGCTCTGCTCTCTCTTCATGTGCAGGGTGACTGGTCTTGCTCCACCCCCTCCTGCAGTCTGTAGTGGGGGGAGTCTTATTGGCCCCTCCCACAGCTCTGCTCTCTTGTGCAGGGTGACTGGCCTTGCTCCACCCCCTCCTTCAGCCTGTAGTGGGTGGAGTCTTCTGGGCCCCTCCCACAGCTCTGCTCTCTCTTCATGTGCAGGGTGACTGGTCTTGCTCCACCCCCTCCTGCAGTCTGTAGTGGCTGGAGTCTTATTGGCCCCTCCCACAGCTCTGCTCTCTTGTGCAGGGTGACTGGTCTTGCTCCACCCCCTCCTGCAGTCTGTAGTGGGTGGAGTCTTCTGGGTCCCTCCCACAGCTCTGCTCTCTCTTGTGCAGGGTGACTGGTCTTGTTCCACCCCCTCCTGCAGCCTGTAGTGGGTGGAGTCTCCTGGCCCCTCCCACAGCTCTGCTCTCTCTTCTTGTGCAGGGTGGCTGGTCTTGCTCTGCCCCTCCTGTAAGTTTTCTACAGTCAGCCTGTAGTGGGTGGAGTTTGCTTGGCCCCTCCCACAGCTCTGCTCTCTCTTCTTGTGCAGGGTGACTGGTCTTGCTCCACCCCCTCCTGTAGTTTTCTGCAGTCAGTCTGTAGTGGGTGGAGTCTTCTGGGCCCCTCCCACAGCTCTGCTCTCTCTTGTGCAGGGTGACTGGTCTTGTTCCACCCTCTCCTGCAGCCTGTAGTGGGTGGAGTTTCCTGGACCCCTCCCGCAGCTCTGCTCTCTCCTTGTGCAGGGTGACTAGTCTTGTCTCTGCCCCCTCCTGTAGTTTTCTATAGTGGGTGGAGCTACGGGGTCCCTCCCACACCTCTGTTCTCTGCACAGGCTATGTGCCGCCCAGTGCTGATGTCACGGCTACTTTTACAAGGTAATATCTCAGTTTGCAGAGACATTTGGTGTGGACCAGGGGCATCCCTAGGCAGGTGTGGGAGGTGCGCACCACACCGGGTGACACCTACTGCACGGAGTGACACCGGACCCGCTCCACGAAAAGGTAAGTTGTAAAGCAAGCCGACGATCCCCGCAGGATGGATCGGATCTGCGGATTGGGGAGTATAATGGATCGGAATCCAATCCATTATGCTCAGTCCACAGATCCGATCCATCCTGCGGGGATCATCGGAGGGGGTGACACCAAGTGTTATCCCACCGGGTGACACCAATCCTAGGGACGCCTCTGGTGTGGACAAAGTGTTATTAAGGAATACATTCATAGAAAGGTTGATTTCCCCGGAGTTCAGGATTAAATGATGAATTTGAATGATGGCGGAGCCAGGGGCGGACTGACAACTCATGGGGCCCCCGGGCAATACGGGATCATGGGTCCCCTGTGTCCTTGCCCAAACTCAAAAAAGCCTATAAAAAAGGCACCAGGGGCATCTCATGGGGCCCCCTACTGACCCCGGGCCCTCAGGCAGTGTCCGAGTTTCCAAATGCGTGTCTTTTATATGTGCCTGGAGTTCGGCTTTGAGGTTTTCTCGGGGAGATCGTTCTTCTATGTCGTCTCTACAGACGACTCTTTCCTCTTTAGTTTAGTGATTGATTTGCTGTAAGAAATGCTCCGAGATTCGCCCGGCGAAGACGTCATTGCGCTGTGAACGGCGTCCAATGAATCCATGGAGCTCCTTCTATTAGAATGCAGTAAGATATGAAAGTCGCGTCTTCTCCATCGGAGGAATAAAGATTCTAGAGGAGGTTTCAAGTTTCTTTATGAGAAATCAGCAACGATCGGCGGGACTGCGTACAAATCCTCGGCAGCAGCAGCACGACGTGCATCTCCCACCGCTCTGCAGCACGCGCATCCAGCTGCATCTGTTCAATGTGCCAAGGACGCGGCGAGGTCACAGATCCGGAGATAAGACTGGAAGGAGACGAGAGGCTTTACCATCCGCACTCTGAACGTCAGCGCAGCTTCATTGTAGGAATGGCATGAACAATGGGAGCAGCATTCCTTACAGATTTATTTCTATTTCCTTTATCCAGCCCTTGGGGCACCATTCCTTCCACTGACACCAATGATGGGGCACCATTCCTTCCACTGACACCAATGATGGGGCACCATTCCTCCCACTTACACCAATGATGGGGCACCATTCCTCCCACTGATACCAATGATGGGGCACTATTCCTCCCACTGATACCAATGATGGGGCACTATTCCTCCCACTGACACCAATGATGGGGCACTATTCCTCCCACTGACACCAATGATGGGGCACTATTCCTCCCACTGACACCAATGATGGGGCACTATTCCTCCCACTGACACCAATGATGGGGCACTATTCCTCCCACTGATACCAATGATGGGGCACTATTCCTCCCACTTACACCAATGATGGGGCACTATTCCTCCCACTGACACCAATGATGGGGCACTATTCCTCCCACTGACACCAATGATGGGGCACTATTCCTCCCACTGACACCAATGATGGGGCACTATTCCTCCCACTGATACCAATGATGGGGCACTATTCCTCCCACAGATACCAATGATGGGGCACTATTCCTCTCACTGATACCAATGATGGGGCACTATTCCTCCCACTGATACCAATGATGGGGCACTATTCCTCCCACTGATACCAATGATGGGGCACTATTCCTCCCACTGACACCAATGATGGGGCACTATTCCTCCCACTGATACCAATGATGGGGCACTATTCCTCCCACTGACACCAATGATGGGGCACTATTCCTCCCACTGACACCAATGACGGGGCACTATTCCTCCCACTGATACCAATGATGGGGCACTATTCCTTCCACTGATACCAATGATGGGGCACTATTCCTCCCACTGATACCAATGATGGGGCACTATTCCTCCCACTGACACCAATGATGGGGCACTATTCCTCCCACAGATACCAATGATGGGGCACTATTCCTCCCACTGACACCAATGATGGGGCACTATTCCTTCTACTGACACCAATGATGGGACACCAACAGCCTGAACAATCTGTGCTATAAATATAAATAAAAAAATACATTTTTATTGTTGTGCAGCAAACAGTATACATAATATAAAGTAATAAAGGACAAACACTGCACACTTGCCAACTGGATATATCAAATGTTAATAAAACATTCAGCAATAATCCACAACTAAAATAAAATATCTATATCTTGTGCTGCAGATCCGACACGTAGTTGGAACGTCAGTCCGTATAAAACCTCAATAAACCAGAGCTCCTCAGTAGTGATAAACAATCTACAAAATGTTACACTTTATACATCAACCTAATCAAAGAAAGATACAAAGTTCACATGCGCAGCAGAGATCATATCCTTGCATCTCAAACATTGCATATTCAGGGTTCAAATCCTTAAAGGCAGAGGTTACTTTTTGGAAAAAAAAAAAAAAAAAGCACTCACATTGATGAAAAATGTAAATTTATTATTTTTTGGCAATGGAGCCTTCAAGGCATGGAAAATGTGATGAGTGCATTGGGGGGGTGCAATGCCCAGCCCCCCACAGACTAAATCTCCAGCCTTCGGTTGTGGGGCTGGAGGACATTACCAACAGGCCACAAGTGCAGTGACATCACCTGTGCTCCATTGAGATCTATGAGTCCTTCTGCTGCATTGGCACATGGAACCTGTAGTCTTTACATGTACAGATTGTATATTTTCTGAGAAATAAATAAATTGAGATATCACTGCAATCCCAAATGGAAGAAATATATATTTGAAATATATTTTAAAAATATTATTCCCAAATATATTGACATATATTTGAAATACTACAATTTTGATCGTATTCAATATATTTCAATAAATAAATATATATATAATTTATTTCAGGTACTTATCCATTTACATAGCGCTTTACATATATATTGTACATTCACATCAGTCCCCGCCCCCGAGGAGCGTACAATCTAAAGTCCCTAACTCACATTCATACATACACATACTAGGGCCAATTTAGACAGGATCCAATTAACCTACCTGCATGTCTTTGGAGCAGGGGCGGACTGACAACTCATGGGGCCCCCGGGCAATAGGGGATCATGGGGCCCCTGTATCCTTGCCCACACTCAAAAAAGCCTATAAAAAAGGTACCAGGGGCATTTCATGGGGCCCCCTACTGACCCCAGGCCCTCGGGCAGTGCCCAAGTGCTCAAATAGTCAGTCTGCCCCTGCTTTGGAGTCTAATAGGAAACTGGAGTACCTGGAGGAAACCCATGCAGTCACAGGGAAAACATGCAAGCTCCAGGATGGTGGTTCTGGGGTTCGGATTCGAACCAACAGCCCGGTACTGACTGGCGGAGGTGCTAACCATTTAGCCACTGTGCTGCCCACAAGTTGAAATGCGCTTTTATTGCAAAATATATGAAAAATATTTTTAAAAATACATTTCAAGTGTACTGTATGTCTTTAAAAATACAAAACTACAGTTTTGGAATACATTTACAAATGTATGTAAAAATATATGTTAAAATGACTTTTTTTTTATATGTTAAAAAAATCTGAAGAACATATTTAAAAAATATATATTTTTTAAATATATTCTTCAGATTTTTTTAACATTAAAAAAAGTCATTTTAACATGCAGTGTATATATATATATATATATATATATATATATATATATATATATATATACACACACACATATATATATATACATATATATATATATATATACATATATATTGAAATATATTTTGAAATATATTGAATACAGCCAAAATTTTAGTATTTTCAAATATATGTCAATATATTTGGGGAGAATATTTACAAAAAAAAAAATAAAAAAAAAATATATATATATATATACACACACACATATATATATATATATATATATGGAAATATACTTTGAAATATATATACTCTCTCTCTCTCTCTCTCTCTCTCTCTATATATATATATATATATATATATATATTGAAATATGTTTTGAAATATATTGAATACAGCCAAAATTGTAGTATTTTCAAATATATGTCAATATATTTGGGGAGAATATTTAAAAAATAAAAAAATAAAAAAAAAAATATATATATATATACACACATATATATATATACTCTAAATATATATATATATATACATATACAGTTGCAAGAAAAAGTATGTGAACCCCTTGGGATTACGTTGAGTTTTGCATGAATTGAGCATAAAATGTGCTCTGAACATCATCTAAGTCACAACCATAGAAGAACACAGTCTGCTGAACATAATACTACACAAACATTAGATGTTGCCATGGTTTAATTGCACATAACATGTAAACATTCACAGTGCAGGGAGGAAAAAGTATGTGAGGCCCTAGCTTAATGACTTCTCCCAGAGCTAATTGGAGCCAGGAGTGAGCCCACCTTGACTCCAATCAGTGTGATGATATTGAATGTGTTGCTGACAGCTGTCCTGCCCTTAAAAAACACACACCTGTTTTGGGTTTACTGGTTTCAAGAAGCACTGTCTGATGTGAACCATGCCTTGCAGAAAAGAGCTCTCAGAAGACATACGATCAAGAATTGTTGACTTGCATGAAGCTGGAAAGGGTTACAAAAGTATCTCCAAAAGCCTTGATGTTCATGTGTCCATGGTAAGACAGACTGTCTACAAATGGAGAAAGTTTAGCACTGTTGCTACTCTCCCTAGGCGTGGTTGTCCTGTAAAAATGACTGCAAGAGCACAGCGCAGAATGCTGCATGAGGTAAAGAAGAATCCCAGAGTGTCAGCTAAAGACCTACAGAAATCTCTGGCACATGCTAACATTTTTGTTGACACATCTACAATAAGGAAAACATTAAACAAGAATGGAGTACATGGGAGGACACCACGGAGGAAGCCATTGCTGTCCAAAAAGAATATTGCAGCACGTTTGAAGTTTGCAAAAGAGCACCTGGATGTTCCACAGCACTACTGGCAAAATATACTGTGGACAGATGAAACCAAGATTGAGTTGTTTGGGAAGAACACACAACACTATGTGTGGAGAAAAAAAGGCACAGCACACCAACATCAAAACCTCATCCCCACTGTAAAACATGGCGGAGGGAGCATCATGGTTTGGGGCTGCTTTGCTGCCTCAGGGCCTGGACGGATTGTTGTCATTGATGGGAAAATGAATTCCCGAGTTTATCAAGACATTTTGCAGGAAAACGTACGACCATCTGTCCGCCAACTGAAGCTCCGCAGAGGATGGGTGATGCAACAGGACAATGACCCAAAGCATACAAGTACTTCAACAAAACAATGGCTGCAACAGCACAGATTACGCCTTCTGGAGTGGCCCAGTCAGAGTCCTGATCTCAACCTGATTGAAATGCTGTGGCATGACCTTAAGAGAGCGATTCACACCAGACTATTCCCAAGAATATTGCTACACTGAAACAGTTTTGTGAAGAGGAGTGGTCCAAAATTACTCCAGATCGTTGTGCAGGTCTGATCTGCAACTACAAGAAACGTTTGGTTGAGGTTATTGCTGACAAAGGAGGGTCAACCAGTTATTAAGTCCAAAGGTTCACATACTTTTTCCTCCCTGCACTGTGAATGTTTACATGTTATGTGCAATTAAACCATGGCAATATCTAATGTTTGTGTAGTATTATGTTCAGCAGACTGTGTTCTTCTATTGTTGTGACTTAGATGATGTTCAGAGCACATTTTATGCCCAATTCATGCAAAACTCCACGTAATCCCAAGGGGTTCACATACTTTTTCTTGCAACTGTATATATATACACATATATATATATATAATTATAATTATATTGAATTCAGCCAAAATTGTAGTATTTTCAAATATATGTCAATATATTTGGGGAGAATATTTTTTAAATATATTTTTCTTCCTTGTAAGTTAGGTTGAACATCACAAAAGTTATGGATATATATTCTGTGCCCTTTTTCTTGAGGAAGTGAAACGCGTTGACCATGTCAAAAATAGTGAAGTAATATACATTTTGCAAATTGTATTTCGTATTACATGAAAAGCAACACACACGGGACGCCTTGTTCTATGTTCATTTTCGATGCGTGTTCTATGTAATAGTGTAAAATACCTCTTTCTATTAATATATTATACTTTACATATATATCTATTTGTCTATTTATTTGTATTCCAGATCCCTGTGATAAAAAAAACCCCCTCATGTTATTTTATGGTAGTTTGCATTGAATGTATTCTAGCAGAAAGATCGTTGGGTAAATCATGGCGGCCAGGCGCGAGCTTTATGGTTGTGTCATCTCTGATGCACTTTGATCTGTAGCTGCAAAAGCAATAAAGAAAAAGTTGAAGTTTTACATTAACAACATAGCCAGCCCAGCGCCGGATCTCAGAGGTTGTCAGAGAAGTCATATAGCCGGTGTTATCTGCAGAGGGATTCCAATGTCATCTGATGTGAATAACTCTGATATTCTTAAAGTGCACCCAGCTTCAGATACACTATATTGCCCCAAGTATTGGTCGGCCGGCCTTTCCACGCACATGACCTTTAATGGCCCCCCAGTCTTAGTCCGTAGGGTTCAATATTGAGTTGGTCCCGCCCTTTCCACGCACATGACCTTTAATGGCCCCCCAGTCTTAGTCCGTAGGGTTCAATATTGAGTTGGCCCCGCCCTTTCCACGCACATGACCTTTAATGGCCCCCCAGTCTTAGTCCGTAGGGCTCAATATTGAGTTGGCCCCGCCCTTTCCACGCACATGACCTTTAATGGCCCCCCAGTCTTAGTCCGTAGGGTTCAATATTGAGTTGGCCCCGCCCTTTCCACGCACATGACCTTTAATGGCCTCCCAGTCTTAGTCCGAAGGGTTCAATATTGAGTTGGCCCCGCCCTTTGCAGCTATAAAAGCTTCAACTCTTCGGGGAAGGCCGTCCACAAGGTTTAGGAGGGTGTCTATGGGAAGGTTGGACCATTCTTCCAGAAGCACATTTGTCAGGTTAGGCACTGATGTCGGGGGAGGAGGCCTGGCTCACAGTCTCCAGTCTAATTCATCCCAAAGGTGTTCTATGGGGTTGAGGTCAGGACTCTGTGCAGGACAGTCAAGTTCCTCCACCCCAAACTGGCTCCTCCATGTCTTTATGGACCTTGCTTTGTGCACTGGTGCGCAGTCATGTTGGAACAGGAAGGGGCCATCCCCAAACTCTTCCCACAATGTTGGGGGCATGAAATTGTCCAAATTGTCCCTTCACTGGAACTAGGGGGCCAAGCCCAACCCCTGAAAAACAACCCCACACCATAATCCCCCCTCCACCAAACTTTACACTTGGCACCATGCAGTCAGGCAAGTACCGTTCTCCTGGCCACCACCAAACCCAGACACGTCCATCGGATTGCCAGACAGAGAAGCGTGATTGGTTACTCCAGAGAACACGTCTCCCCTGCTCTAGAGTCCAGTGGCGGCGTGCTTTACACCACGGCATCCGACGCTTTGCATTGCACTTGGTGATGGAAGGCTTGGATACAGCTGCTCGGCCATGGAAACCCATTCCATGAAGATCCCTATGCACTGTTGTTGGGCTCATCTGACTGAAGGCCACACCAAGTTTGGAGGTCTTTAGCTATTGACTCTGCAGACAGTTGGTGACTTCTGTGCACTGTGCGCTTCAGCATGCGCAGTTCAAGTGTTTGCATTTTAATAAGGTATGGTACTTCCAGGCATTTATTACATCTCAATGATGATGTCTTCATTTGCTGTACCTACCAGAAGAAAGGTGCTCGTAGGGCGCTCTGCAACAGCATGATCTCCAGGAGAAAAGGATCTTGGGCATCCAGTGGAGTGAAGGGAGACCAGATGACATGGGAGCACGCTGTGCACTGGAGCAACTCTGCAAGAGTGGAAGCTGACTCTAGTAAAGTGAATAGCAAGGAAGGGCGCCTCTAAGTGCAGTATGCAGCAGTTTATTAAGTAGTAAAGGTTAAAACCATGTACAAGATAGCAGTCAGATAAAAGCTCATCAGGGATAAAGCCAGGAAGACACAATGAGCCGGCCAACGGTATTGAGTGGGGTGGAACACTCGGGCAAGATGGCCACCGTACTTCCTGGAGAAGTACGCCAAAAGTGACATCAAGTGGGGCGGTAACGCATTTTAGAGCATGTGCAGATACTCCTTCCTCATGGTCTGACTTTTATCCACAGCACTGATCCCTAGAAGTGTACTGACTGCGCTGACGGCTCTCCTGCTGCCTGTCCTTGATTTTGGAATGCCATATGTTAAGATCAATGCCATGTATCCACACAACCCACATGGAAGAAATATATATTTGAAATACTACAATTTTGGCCATATTCATTCATACATACTAGGGGCCAATTTGGACAGGATCCAATTATCCCACCAGCATGTCTTTGAAGTGTGGGAAGAAACCCACGCAGGCACAGGGAGAACATGCAAACTCCAGGCAGGTGGTGCTGAGATTTGAGCCAATAGCCCTAGTACTGCCAGGTGGAAGTGCTAACCATTTAGCCACTGTGCTGCCCCCCATATGGTAAAAAATATATTTGAAATATATTTTAAAAATATTCTTCCCAAATATAATGACATATTTGAAATACTACAATGTTGGCCATATTCAAATATATTTCAATAAATAAAAAAACAAAACAATATATATATATATATATACACACTGTATGTTAAAATCCATTTTTATTGCAGAATATGTGAAAAATATTTTTAAAAATATATATTTTTTAATTATATTCTTCAGATTTTTTTTAACATATAAAAAAGTCATTTTAACATATATGTTTACATATGTTTTTAAATGCATTCCAAAAATAGAGATTTGAATTTTTAAAGACATACAGTATAGTTGAAATGTATTTTAAAAATTTTTATTCAGATATTTTAAAGTAGTAAAAGCGCATTTCAACATACAGTATATGCACACAGTATAATGACATTTTATATATATATATATATATATATATATATATATATATGATAATGATATTTTATATATATATATATATATATATATATATATACATACATACAATATATATATATATACAGTATAATGATATAAAAAAAAAAAATAATATATATATATATATATATATATATACAGTATAATGATATTAAAAAGAAAAGAAAAAATAAAATTATATATATATATATATATATATATATATATATATATATATATGCGCACACAGTATATTGACACTATATTACATATATACATTAAGTTTTATTTATATATATATATATATATATATATATATATACATACAATATAGTAAATATATATATATATATATATATATATATAGTGAAATGATATTAAAAAGAAAAGACAAAAAAATAAAATTATATATATATATACAGTATAATGATATTAAAAAGAAAAGAAAAAATAAAATTATATATATATATATATATATATATATGCGCACACAGTATATTGACACTATATTACGTATATATATTACGTTTTATATATATATATATATATATACAGTCATGGCCGAAATTGTTGGCACCCTTGATATTTCTCCAGGAAATCATGTATTTCTCACGAAACGTATTGCATTAACACATGTTTTGCTATACACATGTTTATTCCCTTTGTGTGTATTGGGACAAAACAAAAAAAGGGAGGAAAGAAAGCAAATTCGACATAATGTCACACAAACCTCCAAAAATGGGCTGGACAAAAGTATTGGCACCCTTTCACAACTGCGGATAAATAAGAATGTTACAAGCATGTGATGCTCCTGTAAACTCACCTGGGGCAAGTAACAGGTGTGGGCAATATAGAAATCACACCTGAAAGCAGATAAAAAGGAGAGACGTTCACTTAACCTTTGCATTGTGTGTCTGTCTGTGCCACACTAAGCATGGACAACAGAAAGAGGAGACGAGAACTGTCTGAGGACCTGAGAACCAAAATTGTGGCAAAATATCAACAATCTCAAGGTTACAAGTCCATCTCCAGAGAACTAGATTTGCCTTTGTCCACAGTGCGCAACATTATCAAGAAGTTTGCAACCCATGGCACTGTAGCTAATCTCCCTGGTCGTGGACGGATGAGGAAAATTGATGAAAGATTGCAACGCAGAATAGTCCGGATGGTGGATAAGCAGCCCCAAACATGTTCCAAAGACATTCAAGCTGTCCTGCAGGCTCAGGGAGCATCAGTGTCAGCGCGAACTATCCGTCGACATTTAAATGAAATGAAACGCTATGGCAGGAGACCCAGGAGGACCCCACTGCTGACACAGAGACATAAAAAAGCAAGACTACAGTTTGCCAAAATGTACTTGAGTAAGCCAAAAGCCTTCTGGGAAAACGTCTTGTGGACAGATGAGACCAAGATAGAGCTTTTCGGTAAAGCACATCATTCTACTGTTTACCGAAAACGGAATGAGGCCTACAAAGAACAAAACACAGTACCTACGGTAAAATATGGTGGAGGTTCAATGATGTTTTGGGGTTGTTTTGCTGCCTCTGGCACTGGGTGCCTTGACTGTGTGCAAGGCATCATGAAATCTGAGGATTACCAAAGGATTTTGGGTCGCACTGTAGGGCCCAGTGTCAGAAAGCTGGGTTTGCGTCCAAGATCCTGGGTCTTCCAGCAGGACAATGACCCCAAACATACGTCAAAAAGCACTCAGAAATGGATGGCAAAGAAGCGCTGGAGAGTTCTGAAGTGGCCAGCAATGAGCCCAGATCTAAATCCCATTGAACACCTGTGGAGAGATCTTAAAATTGCTGTTGGGAAAAGGTGTCCTTCCAATAAGAGAGACCTGGAGCTGTTTGCAAAGGAAGAGTGGTCCAAAATTCCGGGTGAGAGGTGTCAGAAGCTTATTGATGGTTATAGGAAGCGACTGATTTCAGTTATGTTTTCCAAAGGGTGTGCAACCAAATATTAAGTTAAGGGTGCCAATACTTTTGTCCAGCCCATTTTTGGGGTTTTGTGTGACATTATGTCATATTTGCTTTTCTGCCTCTGTTTTATATTTGTTCCAATACATACAAAGGGAATAAACATGTGTATAGCAAAACATGTGTTAATGCAATACCTTTTTTGTGTGAAATACTTGATTTTCAGGAAAAATATCAAGGGTGCCAACAATTTCGGCCATGACTGTACATACATACAATATAATAAATATATATATCATAATGATATATATATATATATATATATATAGTAAAATGTTATTAAAAAGACAAAAAAATTTAATTATATATTTATATATAGTATGTATTGTCTCTGAATCAACAGGTTTGCAGCATAAATGTAAAAATTGCACTAATCCAAGGTGAACTTCAATATTGCAGAGAACACCTTGCAATTTTATGTAGGAGTCTGAATTATTATTGTGTGCTTATATACAGTAGATGTTTATTTTTTCTTTTTAAATGATTGAGCTGGGAATCATTTAATAACATATGGAGCATCAAGGCAGCCACTAGTAGAAATCTTTAAGGAATTTACAATTTTTTTTTCTTTTACGCAGTATATCTACATTTCACTAAGGCAGGAATAGCTTATTTGTTTTAGAGATCTTTTTCTAAGACCACAGCACCAAAGCAATGCATGGGCATCGATTTGGATCCATAAAGCACACAATAATAAAAAATGCCAGCAATTAAAAAAATGTAGAAGAAATCATTCATAAGAAAATATTTTTTTTTTACAGGAGTGTATTAGCAACATGAAAGCAAAGCAGGATGAAATGCAGAAGTCGGAGTAATAAAGAAATTCCCTTTTCTTTCAGAAAGAGATACTTCTGGCTGTATGTCAATATGAAAGCAAAGCATCACAAAGAACACGAGATGTGAAAAAAGAGTCGCTCATTAATAAATACATATATATTGTGGGGACTGTTTACCAGCAGAACAACAAAGCGTCTTCAAGGGAGTCAGAGAAATGAAAGAAATCATTTTTAAGAGAGTATCTTTTTTTTTTTTTTTTTTTTTTAAAGCAGAGGAGATATTTCTTTTAAATGTGAATTACTCAACACTGAACTCCAAAAAAACATGACCACGATCCACGGCCACTGGTGGAGCACCAATACTTCCCAGGCTCCGCTGTCCTACCTGAGGGTCCAGGAAAACCCATATCGGAAAACCCATACCCAATCGGAACATCCATGTGAAAGAGCCTTTAGTAAAACCGTCCGTATCATCACAACTACTTCTTGCATCCAGGTGGATTATACCGTGGTTTTTTTCAGGACAAATTGGACTTTTCTTTGGTGGTGAATGGTAATGGATTTCTCCTGATTTTTATTTATTATCAAAGGAAAACTGGACCAAAATAGTAAAAAAATTTTTTTTTATAACATTCAGCTGCATATTTCTTGATATTACCATAATCTACCACCAAAGAGCAACCTAAAATAAATTCTCCTGCTCCTGACGATCTCAGCGATACCACATGTGTGTATGTTCGTTTTTGTTTGTACCCGTAGTGCAGCCAGAAGAAATAACATTTTTTTTGTTATTCTACCTAAAATAAACTGACACTAACTGACACGGATACTAATTTAAAAATTAAAAAAAAAAATCCTGACCAAAACCAAAAAAAAAAATACTGATGCTGACCCTTGACTTTGACCTTGACCGAAACACTAACCCTGGCACTGACCTAGATCAAACCTTGATTTTTTAAAATTATTATTATTATTTTATTATTATTATTATTAATAATATTTTTTTTAACACACTTTTTTTTTCTCTTTGAAAGGACAGAGAGATACAATGTATCTCTTTCCTCTATTCAGAGAGAGAGAACATGGGGTGGGTTTCACAGTGACTGAGCCAATCAGAGGCTATCAAAGCGATCAGGTGACCCAGGTTACCAATCATTCGTGCGGGACCAGGGGCTCTCGGTGACACCCCGGTCTTTGTGCTAGGAGGTTCACACTCCCAGCACAAAGAAAGGTAGGCAAATATGCGACCCCCGCGGGAAAAAAAGCCCAGTCCAGTGAGGGGTTAAAGCATCCCTGGGAGAGACTTCCCTCCTCTCCACCCTCTCCAACTCCGATGCCAGAAAAGGGGATTTTTTTTTCCAATAAAAAAGTGTGGCCCTGCCCCCCCCGCATGTGGTTCTCCTAGGCAAATGCCATCCAAGGTCCTCCCTTTGCCTCCTGGGATATGTATGTCACAAATCAAAGGAGACATATAGCTTCATTCAGGAGGTGCTCTGGCTGAACCAGGAAGAGTCGGTATGCCTCTTGATGACGCCACAATCAACATGGCGGCATGGGACCGAGAGGATCTCAGTGGGACAACCCTGGATCCTCTGGGTGGGTAATCAGATGTGCCTCCCTGACCACCCAGTAAGACAGGTGGCTTTGGCTTCTGACTACTCTGCTATCTTCCACCCTACTGATCAACTGTGTATGACCTTGGCTTTGCCTCCTGACCACTCTGCTATCTTCCACCCTACTGATCAGCCGTGTATGACCTTGGCTTTGGCTGCTGTCCACTCTGCTATCTTTAACTCTACTGATCAGCCTTGTATGACCTTGGCTTTGCCTCCTGACCACTCTGCTATCTTCCACCCTACTGATCAGCCTTGTATGACCTTGGCTTTGCCTCCTGACCACTCTGCTATCTTCCACCCTACTGATCAGCCGTGTATGACCTTGGCTTTGGCTCCTGTCCACTCTACTATCTTTAACCCTACTGATCAGCCGTGTATGACCTTGGCTTTTTCTCCTGACCACTCTGCTATCTTCCACCCTACCGATCAGCCGTGTACTGTATGACCTTGGCTTTGGCTCCTGTCCACTCTGCTATCTTCAACCCTACCGATCAGCCATGTATGACCTTGGCTTTGGCTCCTGTCCACTCTGCTATCTTCCACCCTACTGATCAGCCGTGTATGACCCTGGCTTTGGCTCCTGACCACTATATCTACAACCCAATTGATCGACTGCGTATGAACCTGCCTTTGACTCCTGTCCACTCTGCTATCTTAAACCCTATTGATCAACTGTGTATGACCTTGGCTTTGCCTCCTGACCACTCTGCTATCTTCCACCCTACCGATCAGCCATGTATGACCTTGGCTTTGGCTCCTGTCCACTCTGCTATCTTCCACCGTACTGATCAGCCGTGTATGACCTTGGCTTTTTCCCCTGACCACTCTGCTATCTTTCACCCTACCGATCAGCCATGTACTGTATGACCTTGTCTTTGGCTCCTGTCCACTCTGCTATCTTCAACCCTACCAATCAGCCATGTATGACCCTGGCTTTGGCTCCTGACCTCTATATCTACAACCCAATTGATCGACTGCGTATGAACCTGCCTTTGACTCCTGTCCACTCTGCTATCTTCAACCCTATTGATCAACTGTGTATGACCTTGGCTTTGCCTCCTGACCACTCTGCTATCTTCAACCCTACTGATCAGCCGTGTATGACCCTGGCTTTGGCTCCTGACCACTATATCTACAACCCAATCGATCGACCGTGTATGACCCTGGCTTTGGCTCCTGTCCACTCTTCTATCCACAACCCAATTGATCGACCGTGTATGAAACTGGCTTTGGCTCCTGGTCACTCTGCTATCTTCAACTCTACTGAGGAACCATGTATGACCCTGGCTTTGGCTCCTGTCTACTCCGCTCTCCTCAACCTTACTGATCAGCTGTGTATAACCTCAGCTTGGCCCCTGACCACAACATCACTACTCTAGTTCTGTCCTTATCCCGCATCCTCTTTGCCTACCGCAGGTGTAGGCATCTCACCAGCCTCTGGGCCATACCTTCTCAACCTCAGCATTCTCATCTCCCTGCCTGAGAGCTACCCTGCCGATCACCTTTAGGAGCAGCCACCAGCAAACTGATCTATGTCCACCTGTGCCCCTCTGTGGGCTGTCACCCGCTCCAGGGTTGTTCAGACCAGAGCTGCAAAGGAAGCCCTCCCCTCATTGGCCTTCAACCAGGTATGTGACCATATATTTATCAATATTGTTTCAGACCACTTATATCGAACATCACAACAGCTGAGGACATATATTCTTTGGGTTTACTATTTCACCCTTGTTCTCGGGGAAGCAAAATAAAGTGAAACACGTCGACCGTATCGAAATGGGTGAAATCATATTATATATGCTGGTAATTATATTTTGTGTCGGATGAAAGGCAACATATATGGGGCGCCTTGTTCTCCTGTATGTTCATTCCTAATGCGTGATCTATGCGATAATATGCGCAATATGTGAAATATGTGAAAATGTAGATTTGTATTTTTAAAGACATACAATATATTTGAAAATTTATTTTTATATATATATATTGAAATATATTTTGAAATACATTGAATATGGTCAAAATTGTAGCATTTCAAATATATATCAATATATTTGGGAAGAATATATTTTAAAATATGGAATGAAAATAGAACATATTTAAAATATATATATTTTAAAAATATATTTTGTAATAATAACGCATTTCAAAATACAGTGTGTATATATATATATATATATATATATATATATATATATATATATATATAAAATTCAGCCAAAATTGTGGTATTTCAAATATATGTCAATATATTTGGGAAGAATATTTTTAAAATATGGAAGAAAAATATATTTGAAATATATTTTAAAAATATTCTTCCCAAATATATTGACATATTTTTTTAAATGCTACAATTTTGGCCATATTCAATATATTTTAATAAATATATATATATATATATATATATATATATATATATAGTATGTTGAAATGCACTTTTATTACAAAATATATGAAAAATATTTTTAGAAATACATTTCAAGTGTACTGTATGTCTTTAAAAATACAAATCTGCATTTTTGGAATGCATTTACAAATATATGTAAAAATACATGTTAAAATGACTTTTTTTTTATGTGTTAAAAAAAAATCTGAAGAACATGTTTAAAAAATGTCTTTTTTTAAAATGTATTCTTCAGATTTTTTTTCACATATAAAAAAGTCATTTTAACATGCAGTATATATATATATATATATATATATATATACACACACACATATATATATATATATACACATACATATATATATATATATATATATATATATATACATTGTGGCAGTGCAGTATCCTGCCACAGTGGAAATCATGATGGAGGCCCAGGATTCTCAACCATACCGGTTGAGGGGCTCCAGGCAGTTCTCATAATGCAGAGGAAACTGATTTATAAGTTTCCTCTTTGGTTTGTACAGCCTGTTTTGGGACCTGTAGCCTGGAGATTTCTAAGAGATTTGGGAGGGATGAAATCTCCAATCCTGGGCCCATATTTTGGGAGCAGCCAGTGCGCAGTGCACAGGTGTGTGCAGGCCTTTTTGTGGAGGCCAGGCCATGATTCTGGGCTCCACCCCGGCAGATAGGAGGGCTCCACCCCGGCAGACAGGAGTCAGGAGGGCTCCACCCCGGCAGACAGGAGTCAGGAGGGCTCCACCCCGGCAGACGGGAGGTCGCTGCCTTGGAGTCAGGTGGAAGCCAGACTAGCTGTGTGCTAGAAGTTTGCTGTGTGCAAAAGCAACCTCGTGGAAGGCGTCTGTAGGAGACATATATATAAAGCGGGATATCTGAGAGAGCCAGAAGGCTGAGTATTGTTTGCATTTGTGTGATGGTGGAAACCCCTGCGTGGGAAACCTTTATGTTACAGGACTTTCATTTAAATAAAAGTGGGCAAAAAGGCCCTTAAAAAAGAAGCGAGTTGCTGTGTGCTTTGAAGAAGCTCTACCACTTGAAGCGAGTTCCCACAATATATATATATATATGTTTTGAAATATATTGAATAATTGAATACAGCCAAAATTATAGTATTTTCAAAAAAATGTCAATATATTTGGGGAGAATACTTTTAAAATATATTTCAGATATATTTTTCTTCAATGTGGGTTAGGGTGAACACCACAACAGTTATGGATATATATTCTGTGCCCTTTTTCAAGAGGAAGCGAAACATATAAACAAGTCATTTTAACATACTATATATATATATATATATATATATATATACACACATTATGAAATACAGTATATTGAATACGGCCAAAATTGTAGCATTTCAAATATATGTCAATATTTGGGAAGAATATTTTTAAAATATATTTCTGATATATTTTTCTTCCATATGTGGGGGCAGCACGGTGGCTAAATGGTTAGCACTTCCGCCTGGCAGCCCAGCCACAGCACCACCTGCCTGGAGTTTGCATGTTCTGCCTGTGCCTGCGTGGGTTTCCTCCAGGGACTCCGGTTTCCTCCCACACTCCAAAGACATGCTGGTAGGTGAACTGTCTAAATTGTCCCTAGTATGTGTATGTATGAATGTGAGTTAGGGACCTTAGATTGTACGCCCCTTGAGGGTTAGGGACTGATGTGAATGTACAATATATATGTAAAGTGCTGCGTAAATGGACGGTGCTATATAAGTACCTGAAATAAATAAATACATTTACCTGTTTCAAGCTCGGCTTGCTTTTTTTGATACTTAAAGGTTTTGTGAAAAATCCAGTTGGGCTGTTTATTTCTTATTTTATTTACAAACACAGATGGTTTATTAGCGGTGGTGACTACCGTCGCTAATTTACCAAATAAACATTTTGTATGCCAGCGATATTGCGAACATCCTTGCATCGGCCTGTCTCAGCATAATGATTGATGTTTTTCCATTTGCTGTATATTGCAGTTTATTCAGTGGTTACATCCACCTATGGCTACTTATAGTTATATTAAATATGGATTTTTTTTAATACCGTTTTATTTAACGGTTATACATGAAATGACTTTATTGATTCACGTAAATACCTCTGCGACCAATAACTTTGCTGTATGTCAGTCCTGATATCTGAGTCACAAAAGATCTTGCATCAATTATATAACTTAAAGCGGAGCTAAACAGCCCACATGGAAGAAAAATATATTTTAAATATATTTTAAAAACATTCTTTCCAAATATATTGACATGTATTGAAAACACTACAATGTTGGCCGTATTCAATATATTTCAAAATACATTTATATTTATATATATATATATATATATATATATATATATATATATATATATATACTGTATGTTGAAATGTGTTTTTTATATATTACAAAATATATGAAGAATATTTTTAAAAATAATATATAAACATAAAACATAAAAATATGTTTTTTAACATATAAAAAAGTCATTTTAACATATATTTTTACATATATTTGTAAATGCATTTGTAAATGTAGATTAAATGTATTTTTAAAGACATACAGTATATTTGAAAATGTATTTTTAAAAATAGTTTTCATATATTTTGTAATATAGAAAAAACACATTTAAACATACAGTATATATATATATATATAAACTCTAGGCAGGATGTGCCATGGTTGGGATTCAAACCAGCAACCCTAGTACTACCAGGCAGAAGTGCTAACCATTTAGCAACTGTGTATTACAAAATATATGAAAAATATTTTTAAAAACACATTTTCAAATTTACTGTATGTCGTTAAAAATTTAATCTACATTTTTGGAATGCACTTACAAATATATGTAAAAAAATTGTGTTAAAATGACTATTTTATATGTAAAAAAAATCTGAAGAATATATTTAAAAAATATATTTTTTAACAAATACTTTTCATATACTTTGTAACATATAAAAAACGCATTTCAGCATACAGTATCTATCTATCTATCTATCTATCTATCTATCTATCTATCTATCTATCTATCTATTATCTATCTATCTATCTATCTATCTATCTATCTATCTATTATCTATCTATCTATCTATCTATCTATCATCTATCTATCTATCTGTCTATCTATCTATCTATCTATCTATCTATCTATCTATCTATCTATCTATCTATCTATCTATCTATCTATCTATCTATCTATCTATCTATCTATCTATCTATCTATCTATCCATCTACCTACCTACCTATCTCTCTAACTACCTATCTATCTGTCTATCTGTCTACCTGTCTACCTGTCTGTCTGTCTATTTATATATCTATCTAATATATATATATCTATATATATATATAGATATATATTAAAAAAAAAAAAAATATATATATATATATATATATATATACAGTATATATACATATAATAATATTATATATATATATATATTTTTTTTTTATATATTGAATACGGACAAAATTGTAGTATTTCAAATATATGTCAATATATTTGGGAAGAATATTAATAAAATATATTTTTCTTCCATGTGGGTTCAGATGCTTTTTAGGCGTTTTTAAGGCGTTTTCCATTGATTTCAATGGATAGAGGCGTTTTTGGGGCATTTTGTTTAACTCCCCAAGCATGCCCCAAAGATGCTGCAAGCAGGAGTTTTTACACCGCACTGCAAGCGCAACACCTCAATGTAAAAACATACATAGATATACATTCGCATACACAGGGAAGCGTTTTTCTTGAGCTTTTCAGGGGCTTTTTTTTTTTACGCAAAAACGCTTCAAGAACTCCTCATTGTGAAAGTAGCCTAAGTCAGAAACCAGGTAGACACTGAAGAAATGTAAAAGAAAAAAAAAAAAAAAAAGCTTAAAACAAGTAAATATGAATACTTTTCTACTTTACCTCATTTACTAATACTAGCAGCATAAGGATTAAATAGATTTTCACTTCTGTCAGTCCAGCTCAATCACAATGCATCAGGCATTAATAAGATGGCGGCTGTTTTTTTTTTTGTCATTTTGCAAATTAGGATTTACATCTTCTTTAGCACACGCAAATATTCCTAAACAGGGGCAGACTGACAACTCATGGGGCCCCCGGGCAATAGGGGATCATGGGGCCCCTGTGTCCTTGCCCAAACTCAAAAAAGCCTATGAAAAAGGTACCAGGGGCATCTCATGGGGCCCCCCTACTGACCCCGGGTCCTTGGGCAGTGCCCGAGTTTCCAAATGGTCAGTCCGCCCTTGGATCCTAAAGTTTCATTCTGTATATTTTATTTCCATAGTAAAGACATCAACTCGGCTGCGAGGCTTCCCTAGAAATGGGTTGATTATGTAGGAATCTACGATCCTAAGGAGCAGGGAAAAGCAATTGTCACCTTTTACGTAAAAAAAAAGAGATTTGCATTGCATTTTATGTGTGAAGTTTTGCCTTCATTAATCAGGAACCTATATAATATCTGACACGTGTAATCACACTCTTCTCAGCAGCAAGTCACACCTTGAATTGAGATGGGTTTGTAGATATTCATTCATTAGATTCCATATGTATTCCTTAGCATATTACCAGTTAATCATGTTGGCTCCATATATAGTGTATGCCTTTAGGGTGGGGGTTCTGCTTTTGCAATCCCAGGAGATTTTGGAAACATTTTGGATACGTTACCCAAACACACAGTCCCCAGTCTGTACAGCCAACTGCGATCAGGCTCGATGCTAATAATAGACGCTTAAAGGGGACCTTGCATCAAGACGCAGGGCCAACCTAACTTGTAGTTTTCCAATCCCCCGTGCAAAAAAAGTGTCCTTCGGGCTCATTCAGTTCAGCCATCAGGGCCACCAGGCCACATGTGCTCAGGGCACAAAGCAGCTATGGCAGCTGGGCTTGCTACCTGAGCTTGCCTCTCTGTGGCCAACCAGCCCATTCAGTTCGGCCTTTGGGGCCAGGGGACAGTAACTACAGGTCAGCTGACCTTGAAGAACCGGAAGGTAGAGGAGACCTGATGGCCAGGGATAGGTATTACTGCTGCCGCCTGTCGTAAGCATCACAAACTGGGGAAAGACAGTAAGTGCAGATGGCTGTTAAAAAAAAAAAGACAGTTTGTGACAGCCCAGCAGCAAAGAGCTTACAGAGAAAAGCTGTATATTTTATTTCTATAGCTGAGTTTAACTCTTTGGTGTGCTGATATAGAGCTCTATGTCTGATGTGGGCATGCTGTCTTCACTTTACCTTCTGTTATCCTCTGCTTAGTATAAGCAGTAACCTCTGGCAACCAGTCAGTGAGAGGTAGTGATGTGCAATAACCTCTAGCAACCAACCAGTGAGCGGTAAGGATGTGCAGGGACCTCTAGCAACCAGTGAGCGGTAAGGATGTGCAGTGACCCCTAGCAACCAGTGAGCGGTAAGGATGTGCAGTGACCCCTAGCAACCAGTGAGCGGTTGTGATGTGCAGTGACCTCTAGCAACCAGTGAGCGGTAAGGATATGCAGTGACCTCTAGCAACCAGTGAGCAGTAAGGATGTGCAATGACCTCTAGCAACCAGTGAGCGGTAAGGATGGACAGTGACCTCTAGCAACCAGTGAGTGGTAATGATGTGCAGTGACCTTTAGCAACCAGTCAGTGAGCAGTAGCGATGTGCAGTGACCTCCAGCAACCAACCAGTGAGCGGTAATGATGTGCAGTGACCTCTAGCAAACAGTCAGTGAGCAGTAGTGATGTGCGGTAACCTCTAGCAATCAATCCTCAAGCAGAAAGGACGTGCTGTAACGTCTGGCAACCAATCGCAATTTCCGCCTGATCTGCTGCAGCAAATTGATTTTGGGTGTAGCTTATTTATTTTATGTCTCAGAGCAGGTGGAGAGCGAATTTGCATGGGGGGGGGGGAATGTTTGGCCAGGGTCCAATCAATATTAACCACTTGCCATCCAGTCACGCCACTGGGGCCTGGACCTATTTTTTGTCCCAGCCTGGGCCTGGCTGGGTGTCTGGCTGCCACTACAGCAACTTGGGAAAAGAACCTGGGACAAATCATCGGGCCCTTTCAGGGCTGAAGCGTGATGACCTAACTTCCTGTATGCTCCAGTGATGTCACTAGACGTGTTCCTGGAAAAGATGATCCTAAATCTTGTGAGAAGACATTCCACAAGAACATGTTCTTCTGAGATTTGGGACGCTCAGCTTCTTTGGGATCCCAGAAGAAGATCCAGTGATGTCACTCCTGCCTGGGTGCGCTCAATGGAAGGTATTTTTTTTACTTCTGTCTGCCATTTTTTTTTGGGAAAAGGATGGTTTCTAGAAGAACAAAAATTTGCCAAAACTCTACATCACCACCAAATCTCACGTAACAGGTTTAATCAGGAGGAGCTGTAGCTAGCTGTGTTCCTCTCTATCTCTCCGAGACTGTGACTGGCAGAAGCAATTATGGATTTTTTTCCTCCAAATTTTGGCATCTCTGTGCAGTATGAAAAGCAAGATGAAGTCCGAAAAGGGGTCGTCGTTTTTGAGGGATACAAATTTTTCAGCAAAATCAAAGGCCACGGGTGACCATTCCCTTTTATTTGTAGACTAGCACTTATCTGTGGCATCTTTATGAGGGCAACCTGCTGTCCAAAATCCGTAATGAAGACTCTGTAGTTTTCTTGTAGCCCAAAGTAGGATCTGACCTAGGTCAGGCTACTGAAGTCGCCTTGCTGGATCACTTTGTAGAAAATGAGTTGTCCTGAATACTCAATGGATACATTCTAGGTTTTGTTTCTTTGGACTGAAGATGGACAACCAGTCAAAGGTCATCCCTAAGTGCTTGATATGCAATTGTGGAAGAGAACACAAAAATTGTATCTGGGTCGACCAGTTAGAACTTGAAATTTGGGTCCCAGGCTGGGCAGTCAAACCTCTAAGCTCTTTTTCATTAATTGAAGGTGACTTGTGATGATAATTGTGACTTCTTATTCATTGAAGGTGACTTGCATTGCTGATGGTGACTTCTCATTCATCGCAGATGACTTACAATGCTGGTGGTGACTTCTCATTCACTGAAGGTGCCTTTGTTGTTGTTGATGACTTCTCATTCATGGAGGATGACTTACAATGCTGGTGGTGATTTCTCATTCATTAAAGGTGACTTATAGTGCTGATGGTGACTTTTCATTCATTGAGGGTGAATTTCAATGATGATGGTTACTTTTCATACATTGAAGGTGCCTTTGTTGTTGCTGATGACTTCTCATTCATTGAAGATGACATTCAATGCTGGTGGTGACTTCTCATTCATTGAAGGTGCCTTTGTTGTTGTTGATGACTTCTCATTCATCAAGGATGACTTACAATGCTGGTGGTGACTTCTCATTCATTAAAGGTGACTTGTAGTGCCGATGGTGATTTCTCATTCATTGAGGGTGACTTTCAATGATGATGGTGACTTCTCATTCATCGCAGATGACTTACAATGCTGGTGGTGGCTTTGCATTCATTAAAGGTGACTTGTAGTGCTGATGGTGACTTCTCATTCATTGAGGGTGACTTTCTATGATGATGGTGACTTCTCATTCATCAAAGATGACTTACAATGCTGGTGGTGACTTCTCATTCATTGAGGGTGACTTGCATTGCTGATGGTGACTTCTCATTCATCGCAGATGACTTACAATGCTGGTGGTGACTTCTCATTCATTGAAGGTGTCTTTGTTGTTGTTGATGACTTCTCATTCGTTGAAGGTGACTTGCATTGTTGATGAATTCTCATTCATCGAAGATGACTTACAATGCTGGTGGTGACTTCTCATCCATTATATTGACATATATTTGAAATATTTGAAATATTTACAATGTTGGCCCTATTCAATATATATATATATATATATATATATATATATATACTGTATGTTGAAATGCTTTTTTTATATTTTATATGAAAAATATTTTTAAAAATACAAATATGCTGTGTGTCTTTAAAAATACATTTAATCTACATTTTCGGAATGCATTTACATGTTAAAATGACTTTTTTATATGTTAAAAAAATCTGAAGAATATATTTATCAAAAATATATTTAAAAAAATATTTTTCATAGATTTTGTAATATAATAAAAATATATACATGTATATATATTCTAAATATATTTTAAAAATATTCTATTGACATATATTTGAAATACTACAATTGTGTCCATATCAGGGGCGGACTGACCATTTGGAAACTCAGGCACTGCCCGAGGGCCCGGGGTCAGTAGGGGGCCCCATGAGATGCCCCTGGTACCTTTTTCATAGGCTTTTTTGAGTTTGGGCAAGGACACAGGGGCCCCATGATCCCCTATTGCCCGGGGGCCACATGAGTTGTCAGTCCGCCCCTGGTCCGTATTCAATATATTTCAATATATATGTATGTATGTGTATATATATGTATATATATATATTTATGTGTGTGTGTGTATAAATGTGTATATATGTGTATGTATATAATATATATAATACAATAATAAAAAAGAAATAAATATATATATATATAATATATATATATATAAATATAAATAATAAAAATAATAAATGCAGCATTGTCCTGTATCGATATTGAGTTTGGACACATCCGATGACCTCCGCTGAGGTGCAATCAGTTCTCATGCTCTGTTACAAACATACAATTGTTGCTGACGGACATTTGCTGAATGCTCTGTTCAGGACTGACGCACTGCTTTGTCATTCTATACCCACCTCAGTTGTTCATGAATGGCTTTGTGCTGTGGCCTTCATGATTAGACCTACTGAAGGAACATCCTTCTATGTAGGAATCGGGTGATTGCTGCATTTTCGTGCGTTGCTTGGAGGATGTGTTTCTTTTCAGCATGACAAACAGCTGTGATTTCTTCAAAAGAAAGAGTTATTGCAAAGACTTACCATGATAACATTCCAGGGACACCTCTTCCAGAAAGCAGATATTCTTGATACCAGGGGTGGACTGACCATTTGGAAACTCAGGCACTGCCCGAGGGCCCGGGGTCAGTAGGGGCCCCATGAGATGCCCCTGGTACCTTTTTCATATGCTTGTTTGAGTTTGGGCAAGGACACAGGGGCCCCATGATCCCCTTTTGCCCGGGAGCCCCATGAGTTGTCAGTCCGCCCCTGCTTGATACTTTTCTGAAAATCCAGACCAGCTTTTCTCAACCTTTGTATCCCAGAGGAACCTCGAAAATAAGGTCTTAAGACCTCGAAAATTCAGGTCTTAAGCAACTCTTACTAAAACCAATTCACTGGGGGGTCAAAATGCCTCTTACATTGGTGTTCAGTAGGAAGGCAACCCTTACAGACAGAAAAGAAAATAACTGGCTCACATGGCTGGTTTTGCCAGTTGGCATTGGCCCTGGACCTATGTAGGCACCAGCAAATAAGAGGTCAGCCAGCCGCAGATCAAAGGACCCTAGAAACCTCTAGAGCAGGGGTGGCCAACCTGCGGCTCTCCAGCTGCTGCAGGACTACAAGTTCCATCATGCCTCTACAAGTCAGTAACTTCCCATCTTTGCAATGCCTCATGGGAAATGTAGTTCCACAACAGCTGGAGAGCCACAGGTTAGCCACCCCTGCTCTAGAGGAACCCTTCGGTTTCATGGAGACTGAACAATCTCAGCATTATTATTAACCTACGCATGGGTTAATAACCAATTCATTGGGGGTCAATAACTCTAATACAAATGCCTTTCCAAATGGGTAGTCCAGTCGATCCGCGTACGAGCAATTTGTCTCTATTATTTAATCTGCGTTGATGGAGTGCAGCCATATTGAAGTACAAGGTCTGGGACTATAGAACAATACACGGTAGCGACATTCCAATCCTGCCATCCATTCCCACCCTTCGACATGCAATGGCTAAATGGTTTATTACTGGTTGTCTTGCTGAAACCCGTGTCTTGGCAGCGTGCCTGCAGCTCTAGAAACACTTCAGTTGTCTGATCATCAATTCACCATTAGGCGGTTATCTGCGATAATTCTGCATATAATCACGATGACGCCCGGAGAAACGGGAAATACAGAAAGTAGGCAGCTTACGACTTGTTACAATTACCACGAACGGGGCTTGGGAAGCAGAAGAAGGTCTTCATCGTCCTACGGAGATCGCTGTGATCTTTTAACAAAATTCACGCGAAGAAGCAGCCGTGCGTAAATACTAATTACATCTCAGACCCCGGGGAGGAAGCAGAGCGAGCGAACGTTCAGCCGGGTTGTAAATAATAACCAGCCGAAGAGGCTTCTGATATTAACGAATTTCATATAGGCTGTTACTGCATGGAATCGGAATAACGTGTCTATATGCTCGCCGGCCATACCATAAAGCAGCCTTTCTCCACCACAATTGGGTAGAATGTTCCTTACATTGGTGGTCAGTGGATAGAATGTTCCTTACATTGGGGGTCAGTGGGTAGAATGTTCCTTACATTGGGGGTCAGTGGGAAGAATGTTCCTTACATTGGGGGTCAGTGGGAAGAATGTTCCTTACATTGGGGGTCAGTGGGAAGAATGCCCCTTACATTGGTGGTCAGTGGGAAGAATGCCCCTTACATTGGGGGTCAGTGGGAAGAATGTTCCTTACGTTGGTGATCAGTGGGAAGAATATCCCTTACATTGGGGGTCAGTGGGAAGAATGCTCCTTACATTGGGGGTCAGTGGGAAGAATGTCCCTTACATTGGTGGTCAGTGGGAAGAATGTCCCTTACATTGGTGGTCAGTGGGAAGAATGTCCCTTACATTGGGGGTCAGTGGGAAGAACGTCCTTTACATTGGTGGTCAGTGGGTAGAATGTTCCTTACATTGGGGGTCAGTGGTAAGAATGTTTCTTACATTGGAGGTCAGTGAGAAGAATGTCCCTTACATTGGTGGTCAGTGGGAAGAATGTCCCTTACATTGGTGGTCAGTGGGAAGAATGCTCCTTACATTGGAGGTCAGTGGGAAGAATGCCCCTTACATTGGATGTCAGTTGGAAGAATGCTCCTTACATTGGTGGTCAGTGGGAAGAATGTCCCTTACATTGGTGGTCAGTGGGAAGAATGTTCCTTACATTGGGGGTCAGTGGGAAGAATGTTCTTTACATTGGTGGTCAGTGGGAAGAATGTCCCTTACATTGGTGGTCAGTGGGAAGAATGGTCCTTACATTGGTCAGTGGGAAGAATGTGGAAGAGGTAGAAGCAACACAAGGAGCAATCAGTTGTGCTACAGGGCTCGCAAAGAACATTGCTAGGAGGAGACAGCAGAGTGACAGAGTGATTCGCTGTCCATTCACAGGTTGTGGGAAGGACAGGATCGATGTAGCACCCTCCTAGCATAAGATGCAAGGTACATTTATTTTTTGCATCCTTTTGTAGTCAAGGGAGCAGTGACTGTCCTGGTCTATTCAGGGCTTCACGGGATGGGAGTTTGATTACTTTCCCCTGTCTTGAAGAAGCTTCCAGAGCTTAGGGAGCAGATACAAATAACCAACCTGAATATTTATCATGCTCCAGCCAATCCCTGGAGAGGAGTTTTGAGGCCTGAGGGGCTACTGCCCTTAGGCAGCCCATGGACTTTGAAGCTGTTCTGAAGGCCTCAGCAGTGTTGAGGGCATGGATGGACCTTCTTACAAAGTCAGCGTCCAGAGGAAGCTTGGAGGTGGCAGCTGAACTGGAGACTTGTAAGCAAAGACCCTAAATTGATCCCTGTGACTGTGCATGTTTCTGGAAATCTTAATGGGTACCAGTAGTTGCGCAGTGGCAAGGTATCTAGATGCCACGAGTCTTAGTTCCCAGCACATGGTCTCGTGGTCCCTAGCTGTGAGGCCTTAGACTGTTCAGAAACTTGGCTCATGGTCCCCAGCTGCGTTCAATAATCACTGTTACTTAAGGAGAACATTGTCCTCTTTTTGATGTTACTAAGTGTTTTGGAGTATCCCAAAGAAGAGGAAGAAGCCAAGAAGCACCCTGGCTTGAAGAAGAAGGCAAGAACGAGTCTTCAGCACTCACCTCTTTCTTATTTTGGAAACTTTGCTTCCTGCCCTGAGGACCATTTTGGTCCTTTGTTATCTTCTTCTTTGGCCCCCCGTAGCTCTGCTGCCTTCAAAGCCCTTTTGGAAAAACCCCTGCTCTGCCATATTGTGGGGCAGGAGACCTAATTTTAAAAGAAGATGTAGTGCCACCCTAGAGGGGTTGCTGGTAAAACTGGTTCTTCTCCAAAAGTAGGCTGCCCACCACCGCAAACACCAGTCCATTCACACCAGCCCCTGTTCTGCTTAAAGTTCTTCAAGCAATAAAATCTTAAAAAGACATCTCTAGACTGTGTCATTGGAGCTGGTGTGAAAGGACTGGTGTTTGTGGTGGTGGCCAGCCTACTTTTGGAGAAGAACCAATTTTACCAGCAACCCCTGTAGGGTGGTACTACATCAACTTTTACAATTAAGTCTCCTGCCCCACAATGTGGCAGAGCTATGTAAACCTCAGCCCTGGATGAACAGAAAAGTAGATCTTTTGTTGGATGAGACAGTAACATATACAGTATGTATTTCATTCATGTAATTAAAGCCCAGCTCTGGGCATGGCAAGGACATCCTCCCGCCCCTCTTTAGATAACCGCTAAAACAAAAACAAAAAATTCAACATTTAAGCCCCAGACCTCTAGTCTCCTCTTTCAGGTGTCCATGTCTCTGCCTGTAGGATGTGGGATATGGACACTTCCTACTGGTGGAGGGACACGTTTCAAGGGCAGGGGTTCTATCAAAAGGACTTTGAAGGCAGCAGAGCTACAGGGGGTCAAAGAAGAAGATAAGAAAGGGCCAAAATGGTCCTCAGGGTAGGAAGCAAAGTTTCCAAAGTAAGAAAGAGGTGAGTGTTGAAGACTCGTTCTTGCCTTCTTCTTCGAGCCAGGGTGCTTCTTGCCTTCTTCTTCAAGCCAGGGTGCTTCTTGACTCCTCCTTCGAGCCAGGGTGCTTCTTGCCTTCTTGTTCTTCTTTGAGCCAGGGTGATTCTTGACTTCTTCTTCGAGCCAGGGTGCTTCTTGCCTTCTTGTTCTTCTTCAAGCCAGGGTGCTTCTTGCCTTCTTCTTCTAGCCAGGGTGCTTCTTGCCTTCTTGTTCTTCTTCGAGCCAGGGTGCTTCTTGCCTTCTTCTTCTTCTTCGAGCCAGGGTGCTTCTTGCCTTCTTGTTCTTCTTCGAGCCAGGGTGCTTCTTGCCTTCTTCTTCGAGCCAGGGTGCTTCTTGCCTTCTTGTTCTTCTTCGAGCCAGGGTGCTTCTTGCCTTCTTCTTCGAACCACGGTCCTTCTTGCCTTCTTGTTCTTCTTTAAGCCAGGGTGCTTCTTGACTTTTTCTTCGAGCCAGGGTGCTTCTTGCCTTCTTGTTCTTCTTTGAGCCAGGGTGCTTCTTGCCTTCTTCTTCAAGCCAGAGTGCTTCTTGCCTTCTTCTTCAAGCCAGGATGCTTCTTGCCTTCTTCTTCGAGACCAGGGTGCTTCTTGACTTCTTCTTCGAGCCAGGGTGCTTCTTGCCTTCTTGTTCTTCTTCGAGCCAGGGTGCTTCTTGCCTTCTTCTTCGAGCCAGGGTGCTTCTTGCCTTCTTGTTCTTCTTTGAGCCAGGGTGCTTCTTGACTTCTTCTTCGAGCCAGGGTGCTTCTTGCCTTGTTGTTCTTCTTCGAGCCAGGGTGCGTCTTGCCTTGTTGTTCTTCTTCGAGCCAGGGTGCTTCTTGACTTCTTCTTTGAGCCAGGGTGCTTCTTGACTTCTTCTTCGAGCCAAGGTGCGTCTTGCCTTCTTGTTCTTTTTCGAGCCAAGGTGCTTCTTGCCTTCTTGTTCTTCTTTGAGCCAGGGTGCTTCTTGACTTCTTCTTTGAGCCAGGCTGCTTCTTGACTTCTTCTTCGAGCCAAGGTGCGTCTTGCCTTCTTGTTCTTTTTTGAGCCAAGGTGCTTCTTGCCTTCTTGTTCTTCTTTGAGCCAGGGTGCTTCTTGACTTCTTCTTTGAGCCAGGGTGCTTCTTGCCTTCTTCTTCGAGCCAAGGTGCTTCTTGCCTTCTTGTTCTTCTTTGAGCCAGGGTGCTTCTTGACTTCTTCTTCAAGCCAGGGTGCTTCTTGCCTTCTTGTTCTTCTTCGATCCAGGGTGCTTCTTGCCTTCTTGTTCTTCTTCGAGCCAAGGTGAGCTGCTTTGTGAAACCCGCCCAATGAGAAAAATTAGTCATTGACTATCAATCTGTTAAAATGTGATTTATTTTGCCTGGAGCTAGGCTTAAACTATTTGTGCAAATGTCTGCTTTCCTCAAATGTTTCTCGAATGTTCCTCCTTAGTGTGCCCTCAAATCAGTTTTCCTGCATGGTGCCCACCCACGGCTTTTGAGGACCCTTCCTGTGCTGGCTTGGCATGCAGACAGCCCCAAAAGTACACTGCCCATGAGCACGGATGAGCAGAGGATCCTAATCAGATGTAGGCACATTATCTTTGGTCCAGGGATGGACTTCACATGCCAGGCTGACCACATTACCATGTCAATACAGCAATATCAACATTATCAGCCTATAGAAGGAAATTAGAGAGAGCCTTTATCTCTGGAGGGAATCTATGCTGGTGGCTCCTAGCTTAGTTGATGACTTCTGTCTTTTGCCACCCACCCACACCCTTACGGCAATAGTCTTCTGCTGGGGTTAATACGAGTTGGACCAATCATAGGCATTTGTCAAGAGTTCTGACTATGCTCACCCTTTCCACCCTCTCCCCCATTCATAGAAGCTGTACTATAGCTTCTCGCAATGAAAAGCGCGCCATGAATGGAGGAGGCAGATCTTTAATTTATCCGTCTAATCATAGAGTGGCTTCTATGAATGGAGGAGGGGGGCACAATCGGACAGAGCCAACGGCCCGTGAGGGTAATCTTTCAATGCTGAGGGGGTATGGGGGGGACAGAGGACTGGACATTTAAATGAAACAACCACCAGCATAAGGGAGACGTATCATTGAATGTAAGTACCATCCATGAGTTGTATGTCTCACAAACCGATCAAGTCAGCATGGAAGGCCTACTGGGACTTAGATTTGCAGATCAGGTAGAATCAGGGCTTTTCTTCAGCGGGAACACGGGGGAACGCAGTTCCTGCACCTCTTGCACTGAATGGGGTGCTGGAGGGTACTGTATATTGATACTGGCTGCTGGGGAATCTATTGTCACTGAGGGGGATCTGTTGTTGAGGAGGAGTTTATTGTTGCTGGTGGGGATCTACTGTTGCTAGGGGGTCTTATCTTCTTAGGGGGTGAATTGCTACTGGGAGGGATCTACTGTTGAGGTAGGGGTCTATTGTTGCTTGCTGCTAGGAGATCTACTGTATTGCTCCTGGTGGGGGTCTTTTGTTGCTAGGGGCTCTATTTTTTTGGAGGGTATTTTGTTGCAGGGGGTTTATTTTAGCTGGAGAAGGGCTATTGTTGCAGGGGGATATAATGTTGTTGGGGGTCTATTGTTGTTGAGGGGTATTTTGTTGTAGGGGGTCTATTTTTGCTGGAGGTGGGTGATTGTTTCTGGGGGATCAAATGTTGCCAGGGGTCTAGTGTTGCTGGGGGATCTATTGTTACTTAGGGATCTTGTGTTGCTAGAGGGGAACTATTGATGATGGGGGCTTTTGTTGTTGGGTTGATCTATTTTTGCTGGGGAGTTTTATGTTCTTAGGATGTCAATTGCTACTGGGAGGGATCTACTGTTAGTCAATGCCACTGTAAAGTGGCCCCATCGGCATTGACTAACCTTAGGCTTGAAATCCGTTCCATCTGTTCTAACAATCGAAGTCCCAGTAGACCTTCCCTTACCCTCTGCAGTGCCTCCTCTGAAGACCAGTGGTCCACCACCGTATAGTGGCCCCACCAGCATTGACTGACCTTAGGCTAGAAATCCGTTCCATCTGTTCTACCAATCGAAGTCCCAGTAGACCTTCCCTGACCCTCTGCAGTGCCTCCTCTGAAGACCAGCGGTCCACCACTGTAAAGTGGTCCCATTGGCATTGACTAACCTTAGGCTGGAAATCCGTTCCATCTGTTCTAACAATCGAAGTCCCAGTAGACCTTCCCTGACCCTCTGCAGTGCCTCCTCTGAAGACCAGCGGTCCACCACTGTAAAGTGGCCCCACCGGCATTGACTAACCTTAGGCTGGAAATCCGGTCTATCTATTCTTCCAATCGAATTCCCAGTAGACCTTCCCTGACCCTCTGCAGTGTCTCCTCTGAAGACCAGTGGTCCACCACTGTAAAGTGGCCCCACCGGCATTGACTAACCTTAGGCTGGAAATCAGTTCTATCTGTTCTTCCAATCAAAGTCCCAGTAGACCTTCCCTGACAACTTGGTTCTTTCTCCGTTTTAAGTCCTAGCTAAATCTGCCCAACCGGCTGCCAGATACGGCTGGCTAATAAAATGACTCTATCAATATTCAGGTCAGGAACTCAAGGACTCACTTCACGAGTTCAAGTGTTTGTGCTTGAAGCACCAGCACTAAAAATAAAGATTTTCCTAATCCTCGTATTAGAAGAATTGGCAGTCAGAAGCACAACTGATCACGGCTGATGTTGGGAAAATGTCATTTTCATGTCTCGCTTTAACAGATTAGCTTGATTAAGTATTTAGGAGGACACCGTGCCGGAATGTGCAAGTCAACACAGAAGGAAATGAAGGTTGTGTGTTCATCTGGACTTTATAATAGATACTTGGAGGGGCTAGTTTGATAAGATAGATCAGGGGGTGCAGGTAGGGTCCTGGTCAGAGGGTTGATGACATTTGGTTATCCCTGACTTACAGCATGTAGGTTTGTAGCCAGGAAGAGTGTTAGGCCTACTGGAACTAGACCCAGGGAGTAGACTCTATGTGAGGACCCACTGATGTGGGACTCATGATAGAGCATTTGGAAGAATGGCTGGACTTTAAGAGTTGGGGGGTGCGGGTAGGGTCCTGGTCAGAGGGTGGATGACATTTGGTTATCCCTGACTTACAGCATGTAGGTTTGTAGCCAGGAAGACTGTTAGGCCTACTGGAACTAGACCCAGGGAGTAGACTCTATGTGAGGACCCACTGATGTGAGACTCGTGATAGAGCATTTGGAAGAATGGCTGGACTTTAAGAGTTGGGATTGGTGGCCCTGAAGTGTTCTGCTCTGTATTGCTGAAGGAGTTGAGAAGACACATTCTTGCCTTGAAGTTCTTCAGTAAATCTGCATGGAAATTCTTTATTTGAGAAGGTGGGCCTTGTATGGGCAACCTGTGAGTACAGTGCCGGGTGTAGGCCTTGAACCTGAAGTAAGCAGACACAAAATGGCGAAGTCCTCCACAGGGACAGGTATGTGTGTACCCTACCTGGAGAAGAAGCTCGTGGAGCTCCTGGCCAGCTTGGTGGGAACCGGCAGCTGCTCCAGCTTGCCAACACTTCAACAGTTGGGTATGACTAACTGGGCTCACTACATCTAAGAACTGGTAAGCTGCGATATATAAAATTTTGGTTTTTGGGTGTAAATTACGGCTTCACACCCTCAGGGGCCTCTGGTTAATCACATGTCTGTCCGGGACTAATGGTGGAGACTTCATCTCTCAAAGGTCATCTGTAAGCCATGTCGGAATGCAGATGTGACTCGGGTCCAATAAAGTCATGGCCTTGCATGTTCCCCCGTAATTGGCTTTGGAGTCCTAATTGGGGAAGGTCTCCCTTTCACTCATCAATGGCATTACGAAGTAATTTTTCACGCCTACGCTTCTCAACAGCCAAGTTTGTTCCGCAATGTGCTCATTGCCCTCCTGTCTGTAAATGGCCGACTTCCTTTCCCATCGAGGATGAGATCGAGTTACACCCAGCCTCCTTAATGAGATGCGGAACCCTCAGCATTCTTTATAACTGAAGGAGACTGGTAAGAAAAGTCGATCTCCCAAGAGTCGTTCTCCAAAATGCTAGTTCCCGAACTTCAGTACTATGGAAGTCGCTGCCTGGAAAAAAAAAATCATATGGCCAGTGACGTAGGAATGAGGTGAAAACTTCCGACCTGCACACTCATTTTTGGTCAGCAGGAGGACAAAAAAGAAGTCCTGAGGGTGCCAGCTGAGGACAACATAATTAAAGGCTATATGGCCTATGGGTGGTGTGTCCTTCAATAGGAAAGTGGAGAAGGTTCAATAAATGATGAGGATTTAAACTCACCCTATCAATATTATTCAGACAAGGTAATAAAACTACTAATAAATACCAATAAATAAATGGCGAGGACCTAAAGTCACCGCGATGAACAGAGTATATTATTATTAATCAGAAAATATATTTAATACTAATAATAATAATACAGTAACAGATTAATTATTAACTAATAATATTATTAACAATTAATTATTAACTAATAATATATAAATGCAAATAAATACATGACAAGGACTTACAATAATATTAATAAAATGATACATTTATTACATTATTAAAATAATACTAATAAAATAAAAATAAATACAATAATAAATAAACAATTAGATTGTAAGCTCCAAGGAGCAAGACCCTCCTAACCCTCTTGTATTGAACTGTATTGTTGCTGTATTGTCTCCTGTTATATTGTAAAGCGCTGAGCAATCTGTTGGCGCTATATAAATCCTGTATAATAATAATAATAACATTTAATAATGATGTATATAAATAACAATTAATAAAATATGAGGAATTAAAGTTACAATGCTGAACCGAGTATATTAATATTAATCAGACATTATAATAATATTAATACAATTATTTTAATCAAATAAAATAATAAGTACATAAATACCAATATAGAAATGGCGAGGATCTAAAGTCACCGTGCTGAACAGAGTATGTCATTATTAATCAGACAATATAATTAATACTAATTCTAATAATATTAATACAATGACACATTGAATGAAATTAATTAAAAAAAACAATTAATTATTGACTAATAATATATTAATGCAAATAAATAAATGACAAGGACTTACAATAATATTAATAAAATAATACATTTATTACATTATTAAAATACTAATAAAATAAAAATAAATACAATAATAACTAAATAAACAGTTAGATTGTAAGCTCCACGGAGCAAGGCCCTCCTAACTCTCTGGTATTGAACTGTATTGTCTCCCTTTATATTGTACAGTGCTGAGCAAACTGTTGGCGCTATATAAATCCTGTATAATAATAATAATAACAATTACATCAGTAAAATAATGATGTATATAAATAACAATAAATAAATGATGAGGAATGAAAGTCACAATGCTGAACCGAGTATATCAATATTAATCAGACATTATAATAATTATAATTATACTAATAATAATATTAATACAATAATTTAAATTAAATAAAATAATAAATACATTTTAAAAAATACATAAATACCAATAAATAAATATCGAGGATCTAAAGTCACCGCGCTGAACAGAGTATATCATTATTAATCAGACAATATAATTAATACTAATTCTAATAATATTAATACAATGACACATTTAATGAAATTAATTTTAAAAAAACAATTAATTATTGACTAATAATATATTAATGCAAATAAATAAATGACAAGGACTTACAATAATATGAATAAAATAATACATTTAATAAAATAAAATAATTTTAATTTTAATAAAATAAAAATATATACTATAATAAATAAATAAACAATGATATCAGTAAAATAATTATGTATTTATTTCAGGTACTTCTATAGCGCCATCAATTTATGCAGCGCTTTACATATATATATATATATTACATTCACATCAGTCCCTAACCCTCAAGGGGTGTACAATCTAAAGTCCCTAACTAACATTCATACATACACATACTAGGGCCAATTTAAACAGGAGCCAATTAACCTACCAGCATGTCTTTGCTAAGTGTGGGAGGAAACCCTCACAGGCACAGGGAGAACATGCAAACTCCAGGCAGGTGGTGCTATAGTTGGGATTTGAACCAATAGCCCTAGTACTACCAGGCGGAAGTGCTAACCATTTAGCCACTGTGCTGCCCAACATGTATATAAATACACTAAATGGGGCATCAGCAGAGCTGGCGGCACTACTGAGTGGGAGATCAGCAGAGCTCGGGGTTACTACTGAGTGTGGGATCAGCAGAGCTGGGGGTTACTAGTGAGTGGGGGATCAGAAGAGCTGGGGGTTACTAGTGAGTGGGGGATCAGAAGAGCTGGGGGTTACTACTGAGAGAGGGATCAGCAGAGCTGGGGGTTACTACTGAGTGGGGGATCAGAAGAGTTGGGGGTTACTACTGAGTGGGGGATCAGCAGAGCTGGGGGTTTCTAGTGAGTGGGGGATCAGAAGAGCTGGGGGTTACTAGTGAGTGGGGGATCAGAAGAGCTGGAGGTTACTACTGAGTGGGGGATCAGAAGAGCTGGGGGTTACTAGTGAGTGGGGGGGCAGAAGAGCTGGGGGTTACTACTGAGTGGGGGATCAGAAGAGCTGGGGGTTACTAGTGAGTGGGGGATCAGAAGAGCTGGGGGTTACTACTGAGAGGGGGATCAGAAGAGCTGGGGGTTAGTACTGAGAGGGGGATCAGCAGAGCTGGGGGTTACTACTGAGTGGGGGATCAAAAGAGCTGGAGGTTACTACTGAGAGGGGGATCAGCAGAGCTGGGGGTCACTACTGAGTGGGGGATCAGCAGAGCTCGGGGTAATACTGAGAGGGGGATCAGCAGAGCTGGGGGTTACTACTGAGAGGGGGATCAGCAGAGCTGGGGGTTACTACTGAGTGGGGGATCAAAAGAGCTGGAGGTTACTACTGAGAGGGGGATCAGCAGAGCTGGGGGTTACTACTGAGTGGGGGATCAGCAGAACTGGGGGTTACTAGTGAGTGTGGGATCAGAAGAGCTGGGGGTTACTACTGAGAGGGGGATCAGCAGAACTGGGGGTTACTACTGAGTGGGGGATTAGAAGAGCTGGAGGTTATTACTGAGAGGAGGATCAGCAGAGCTGGGGGTCACTACTGAGTGGGGGATCAGCAGAGCTCGGGGTAATACTGAGCGGGGGATCTGCTGAATGGAGATACTACTGATCTGGGGTTCTACTGGGCCCCTTTAAAACAAATAGAATATCATGTGGAAGCGGTCGGCACTTTAATACGTGTTACAGTGGAAGAAGTGTTAACAAGCCCATGAAGACTCAACACATTTTGGATATTTTCATTTTGAGCTACAGATGGGATGTTGGTGCCAATATTGGAATGTATGATATTCTGAGGTCTCATAATCGGAGTTATTATTTTTCTGCAGTACTATTATTATTACTATTAGTAGTTTTAATTTATATTTTTTATTATTATTATTATTATTATTATATATTATTATTTATTATTAGTAGTAGGAGTAGTAGTAGGAGTAGTAGGAGAAGTAGTAGTAGGAGTAGTAGCAGGAGTAGTAGAAGGAATAGTAGTAGGAGTATAAGTAGTAGTAATAGCAGTAGTAGTAATAGGAGTAGTAGGGGTGGGAGGTAGTAGTAGTAGGAGTAGTAGTAGTAGTAGGAGTAGTAGTAGGAGTAGTAGTAGGTGTAGTAGCAGTAGGAGTAGTAGTAGGAGTAGTAGCAGGGGTAGTAGTAGTAGTAGTAGTAGGAGTAGTATTAGGAGTAGTAGCAGGAGTAGTAGTAGTAGTAGTAGAAGGAATAGTAGAAGGAGTATTAGTAGTAGTAATAGGAATAGGAGTAGTAGTAGTAATAGGAGTAGTAGTAGTAGTAGTGGTGGGAGGTAGTAGTAGTAGGAGTAGTAGTAGGAGTAGTAGCAGTAGGAGTAGTAGGAGTAGTATTAGGAGTGGTAGCAGGAGTAGTAGTAGAAGGAATAGTAGTAGGAGTATTAGTAGTAGTAATAGGAGTAGTAGTAGTAGTAGTAATAGGAGTAGTAGTAGAGGTGGGAGGTAGTAGTAGTAGTAGTAGGAGTAGTAGTAGTAGGAGTAGTAGTAGGAGCAGTAGTAGGTGTAGTAGCAGTAGGAGTAGTAGGAGGTGGAGTAGTAGTAGTAGTAGTGGTGGGAGGTAGTAGGAGTAGCAGTAGTAGTGGTGGGAGGTAGTAGGAGTAGTAGTAGGAGGAGTAGTAGTAGGAGGAGTAGTAGCAGTAGGTGTAGTAGCAGTAGGAGTAGTAAAAATTTCACATGAACCCAATCTGTGTTTTTTTTTTTTCCCTTTTGTAAATTGATTAGTAAACCTGTCCTGCCCGGCGCTGAGTCCCGGCCATCATTGTGTCAGGGACGGTTGTGCCATGTATGTGTCAGATTCCAGCTGGGCGCAGACCTCCGCCGTGTCTCCTCCTATAATCCGCTGATTAAATCCTCGGTTTGTTTTTCTTCCTTGAGAGGATAAATTTCCACTTCACAGTCCGCAGTCATCACACACGGCTGATCCCACCAAGGAGCGGACGTGGAATTACAACAGCTGCAGAGAGCTGAGCGCAGTCATTTGTAATGTTCTCTCCTGTTATTAAGGACTGTCGGAGTTCGCTGCTTCTTCACTGAGGCCCCGTGTTCCCCTCAATGGCGGGCCCTGTGTTCCCCTCAATGGCGGGCCCTGTGTTCCCCTCAATGGCTGGCCCCGTGTTCCCATCAATGGCTGGCCCCGTGTCCCCCTCAATGGCAGGCCCCCTGTCCCCCTCAATGACGGGCCCTGTGTTCCCCTCAATAGCGGGCCCCCTGTTCCCCTCAATAGCTGGCCCTGTGTTTCTACATTCATTTAGCATTGGCTGAATGGCAATAGGGGCAGCCCCCCCCCCCCATTCTTTAGGCCTCATTCACATCTGCATTTTTTGCACCTTTTTTTGCACGACATGTGAATGAACTGCCCTATGCATGAAAAACGCTCCATAAGATGGTCTCTTACCAATTTTTTTTTTCCACTGACGCCTTTTGTCACAAGACCAAAAGATAATTTGCTAGCACAATTGGGTACCATTGCCATTGCACGTTCCAGAAATTAGGCTGCATTCACATGTGCGGCCAGTGGGGGGCAGGAAAACTAGCCAGTTGAGCCGCCACTGACCGCCCACCTGAATACTAACATACAGCTGCTTACAGCTGTACAAATGCAGCAGATGCGATCGCTGCATGTTGCTCTGCGCTCATTTACGTATGGTGGATCGCTTTTCGAAAGGTGTTTGACAGGCGGCAAGGAGGTGATAGGTTGCCTCCTTCACTGCCTGCCTGAACCCTATAATTACAGCACTACCACGCAACAACCGCCAGCATTGCATGTGGTTGCAGTTTGGCCCCTTAGAACAGTACTAGTTGCATGCGGCAGCCCAAACTCCATGCATCCGACTGTATGCATTAGGCTGTAAACATTCAAAGCCCAACCTCTGGCGGAAAAGGAAACCCCCGGCAGTGGGACCATCGCCTGCACTGCAAGGGTTCAATGATTGCTGTGTCTAGGGGTGCATGAGCCGCCGTCACCGGCCTGCCGCCTCCATGTACAATGCGGGGTTAATAACCCTGCATCGCAGGTGATGATGGTGAGGGACCGCCTACAGGCTGGAGCTTTGGGGAGAAGAGGGCGGTGCCTGAGCCGCCTGGGGCGGGGATAGGGTAATATTAGTGCCTGCTCTTGTACCCCTCAAGGACCATTCATATAATCATCTCTATGATCCTTCAGCTAATCCCTACAACCATTCAGGACCTTTCACATCATCTCTATGGTCATTGCCTTGGAGGAGGTCCTGGCAATGCTGAGCAGGAAGTTCAGTCTGTTCCCAGGGAAAAATCTGACACCTTTCCCATGAAATTCAAAAAGTGTGTCACCTGGGGACAGAGCAGCAAGGTGCGACTGCCCCGCTGACATAACAATGATCCCTGTTATTCCCTGTCAATTCCTCTGCAGAATTTATTTGTATTCCATATTAGTTTTTATTTATTCCAAATCTAATTACTACCTTGATCTTTATTTTTAAAAAAGATTTTTATCTGATCCATTTTTAATTAATTTTCCTTCCTTTCTGTAATCTCTATTTTTTTTAGTTGTTATGATTTGTAGGTGGATGGGTGTTCTCTGCTTATTAATAATTTAGGTATGATTTTTTTTTTATATTTTTAATGAATTATAATATTTTTATATATTATAAAAATTATATATTTATTATATTTATATATATTATATTACTATATATTTAATCAATTATTTTGGAATCATTTTAGATACATTTTTATTTTGTATTTTTAATGAAATATATTCCTAATAAATTATATATTCTTATTAAATTATATATATTATTTTTAATGAAATATATTCTTAACAAATTATTTTGTAACAATTTTAGTTTTTTTTAAATATTTTTAATGAGTTATAAATTTATTTTAATGAATTTATATTCTTAATATGGTATTTTGTAATTCCTTTAGGTACAATTTTTATATTATTAATGATTCATAAATTAATGTTAATGATATTATATTCCTAATAAATTATTTTTTAATGAATTTAGGTACAATGTTTATATTTATTAAGAATGATACATTTATGTTAATGCATTTATATTTTTAATCAATTATTTTGGAATGATTTTAGGTACGTTTTAATTTTTTTATTTTTACTGAAATATATTCTTAATAAATTATATATTCTTAATAAATTATATATATTATTTTTAATTAAATATATTTTTAATAAATTATATATTCTTAAAAATTATTTTGTAACAATTTTAGTTTTTTTAAAATATTTTTAATGAGTTATAAATTTATGTTAATTAATTTATATTCTTAATATGGTATTTTGTAATTCATTTAGGTACAATTTTTATATTATTAACGATTCATAAATTAATATTAATGATATTATATTCCTAATAAATTATTTTTTTTATGAATTTAGGTACAATGTTTATATTTATTAAGAATGATAAATTTATGTTAATGACTTTATATTTTTAGTCAAATATTTTGGAATGATTTTAGGTACGTTTTTTATTTTTTTATTTTTAATGAAATATATTCTTAATAAATTATATATTCTTAATAAATTATATATATTATTTTTAATGAAATATATTCTTAATAAATTATATATTCTTAATAAATTATTTTGTAACAATTTTAGTATTTTTTTTTATTTTAAACGAGTTATACATTTATGTTAATGAATTTCTATTCTTAATATGGTATTTTGTAATTCATTTAGGTGCAATTCTTATATGATTCATAAATTAATGTAATGAATTTATATTCCTAATAAATTATTTTTTAATGAATTTAGGTAAAATTTTTATATTTTTTAAGAATGATAAATTTATGTTAATTTATTTATATTTTAATACATTAAATGATTTTAGGTATGATTTTTATATACTTAATGCATTTGAATTCATTTATATTTTTATTGAATTTTTTTGCAATGAATTTAGGTAGGATTTTTTAATTTTTATATGATTATAAATTAATATTCATGAATTTATATTGTTTAATAAATTACTTTGCAATAAATTTAGGTATGGTTTTATATCTTTAATTAAATATAAATTCATGTTAATGAATTTATATTCCTAATTAATAATTTGTAATGAATTTAGGTACAATTTTTTATATTTTTAAAGAATGATAAATTTATGTTAATGCATTTATATTTTAATACATTAAATGATTTTAGGTATGATTTTTATATAATTAATGAATTATCAATTAACTGCTAAACTGATGGGGCCCCGAGAGACCTTTATATTCTGTGTCCCCATGCCCCTGCTAAACTGATGGGGCCCCGAGAGACCTTTATATTCTGTGTCCCCAGGCCTCTGCTAAACTGATGGGGCCCCGAGAGACCTTTATATTCTGTGTACCCATGCCCCTGGTGAACAGATGGGGCCCCGAGAGAACTTTATATTCTGTGTCCCCAGGCCCCCTGCTAAACTGATGGGGCCCCGAGAGACCTTTATATTCTGTGTCCCCATGCCCCTGGTGAACAGATGGGGCCCCGAGAGACCTTTATATACTGTGTCCCCAGCCCTCTGCTGAACTGATGGGGCCCCGGGAAACCTTTATATTCTGTGTCCCCAGCCCTCTGCTAAACAGATGGGGCCCCGAGAGACCTTTATATTCTGTGTCCCCAGGCCCCCTGCTAAACTGATGGGGCCCCGAGAGACCTTTATATTCTGTGTCCCCAGGCCCCCTGCTAAACAGATGGGGCCCCGAGAGACCTTTATATTCTGTGTCCCCAGGCCCCCTGCTAAACTGATGGGACCCCGAGAGAACTTTATATTCTGTGTCCCCATGCCCCTGGTGAACAGATGGGGCCCCGAGAGACCTTTATATACTGTGTCCCCAGCCCTCTGCTGAACTGATGGGGCCCCGGGAAACCTTTATATTCTGTGTTCCCAGCCCTCTGCTGAACAGATGGGACCCTGAGAGACCTTTATATTCTGTGTCCCCAGGCCCTCTGCTGAACTGATGGGGCCCCGAGAGACCTTTATATTCTGTGTCCCCAGGCCCCCTGCTAAACAGATGGGGCCCCGAGAGACCTTTATATACTGTGTCCCCAGCCCTCTGCTGAACCGATGGGGCCCCGGGAGACCTTTATATTCTGTGTCCCCAGCACCCTGCTGAACAGATGGGGCCCCGGGAGACCTTTATATTCTGTGTCCCCAGCCCTCTGCTGAACCGATGGGGCCCCGAGAGACCTTTATATACTGTGTCCCCAGCCCTCTGCTGAACTGATGGGGCCCCGGGAGACCTTTATATTCTGTGTCCCCAGCCCTCTGCTGAACTGATGGGGCCCCGGGAGACCTTTATATTCTTTGTCCCCAGCCCCCTGCTGAACAGATGGGGCCCCGGGAGACCTTTATATACTGTGTCCCCAGCCCTCTGCTAAACTGATGGGGCCCCGAGAGACCTTTATATTCTGTGTCCCCAGGCCTCTGCTAAACTGATGGGGCCCCGAGAGACCTTTATATTCTGTGTCCCCATGCCCCTGGTGAACAGATGGGGCCCCGAGAGACCTTTATATACTGTGTCCCCAGCCCTCTGCTGAACTGATGGGGCCCCGGGAAACCTTTATATTCTGTGTCCCCAGCCCTCTGCTAAACAGATGGGGCCCCGAGAGACCTTTATATTCTGTGTCCCCAGGCCCCCTGCTAAACTGATGGGGCCCCGAGAGACCTTTATATTCTGTGTCCCCAGGCCCCCTGCTAAACAGATGGGGCCCCGAGAGACCTTTATATTCTGTGTCCCCAGGCCCCCTGCTAAACTGATGGGACCCCGAGAGACCTTTATATTCTGTGTCCCCATGCCCCTGGTGAACAGATGGGGCCCCGAGAGACCTTTATATTCTGTGTCCCCAGGCCCCCTGCTAAACTGATGGGGCCCCGAGAGACCTTTATATTCTGTGTCCCCATGCCCCTGGTGAACAGATGGGGCCCCGAGAGACCTTTATATTCTGTGTCCCCAGCCCTCTGCTGAACTGATGGGGCCCCGGGAAACCTTTATATTCTGTGTTCCCAGCCCTCTGCTGAACAGATGGGACCCTGAGAGACCTTTATATTCTGTGTCCCCAGGCCCTCTGCTGAACTGATGGGGCCCCGAGAGACCTTTATATTCTGTGTCCCCAGGCCCCCTGCTAAACAGATGGGGCCCCGAGAGACCTTTATATACTGTGTCCCCAGCCCTCTGCTGAACCGATGGGGCCCCGGGAGACCTTTATATTCTGTGTCCCCAGCACCCTGCTGAACAGATGGGGCCCCGGGAGACCTTTATATACTGTGTCCCCAGCCCTCTGCTGAACCGATGGGGCCCCGAGAGACCTTTATATACTGTGTCCCCAGCCCTCTGCTGAACTGATGGGGCCCCGGGAGACCTTTATATTCTTTGTCCCCAGCCCCCTGCTGAACAGATGGGGCCCCGGGAGACCTTTATATACTGTGTCCCCAGCCCTCTGCTGAACTGATGGGGCCCCGGGAGACCTTTATATTCTTTGTCCCCAGCCCCCTGCTGAACAGATGGGGCCCCGGGAGACCTTTATATACTGTGTCCCCAGCCCTCTGCTGAACTGATGGGGCCCCGGGAAACCTTTATATACTGTGTCCCCAGGCCCTGATTGGCACTGAAAGGCAGCTCAGATGGGCACTGATATGTGGCACTGATGGACACTGACAGGTGGCACTGCTGGGGCTACACAGATCATCAGGGCACACTGATCATCAGTGCCCTGATGATCAGTGTCGATGTCCCCTCCGAGGAATGCCGATTACCGCCTCTCCGCTCCTCTCCTCTGTCAGCGTGACAGCTCCTGAGGAGAGAAATGCCGATAACACGGACACAGCTGATCACATGACCGAGCCGACATCTTCGGCTCTTTCCGTTGATCGGTGATCCGCTGTGTCTGAGAGACACAGCGCACCACCAATCGCCGCGCTGTGCGCTCCCGGAGCCACGCATGCGCGGTCAGAGTGGGAGGACATCCTATGACGTCCTCCCAGAACGAGAGAACCGCCTTGCGCCCGTCATTGCCTTATATGGCGGGTGGGAGGCGGTTAAAGACAATTAGTATATTTGAAAATGTACTTTTAAAAATATTTTTCGTATATTTTGTAATATATAAAAAAAGCTTTTTATCATCATATAGTATATATATATATATATATTGAACGCGGACACAATTGTAGGACTTCAAATATTTGTCACTATATTCGGGAAGAATATTTTTCTTCCAGGGGGGGCCGGGGCGCTCCCTCCTGCATGATAATGCATTGCAAACACTTACCCCTCCCCCATTGTTCTCCGGATCAATGTCTTGGAAACATCGAACATACATCATGATTATCGTCCTCCTCGGGATAACGCAAGATGTTGCAAAAATCCTCAGGACAAGAACAGGAGCGTATCGAACCCAGACTGGTGTCATCAGTCAGAGCTGACGTCCTTACAGGGACCGAGAAGTGCTGCCTAACTATTTATTCATCATGTGACGGATGAAGCCGATCGCAATGTTGTCATTTTTATCGGTGACACAAATTAGGTGGAATTATTACAAAATCAGCCGGATAATTCTGTGACACGGAGGGATCGTGACAAAATAATAATATAGGGAAAAGCTGTAAAAATAAAAGGTTGTGCACCCAGAACAAGGGGTAGGCAACCTGCGGCTCTCTAGTAGGCTGGGAATATTAGAATATTATAGTAAAATAAACCAAGAAAAAGATAGAAAAACAAAAACAAATATATATATATCCCTGCCCTCCCCCACTACCCTGTACCCTGTAGCCCCTGCATCCCCTCTTACCCAGCACTCTGCAGCCCCTGCATCCCCTCTTAGCCAGCACTCTGCAGCCCCTGCATCCCCTCTTACCCAGCCCTCTGCAGCCCTTGCATCCCCTCTTACACAGCACCCTGCAGCCCCTGCATCCCCTCTTACCCAGCACTCTGCAGCCCCTGCATCCCCTCTTACCCAGCACTCTGCAGCCCCTGCATCCCCTGTTACCCAGCACTCTGAAGCCCTTGCATCCCCTCTTACCCAGCACCCTGCAGCCCCTGCATCCCCTCTTACCCAGCACTCTGCAGCCCCTGCATCCCCTGTTATCCAGCACTCTGAAGCCCTTGCATCCCCTCTTACCCAGCACCCTGCAGTCCCTGCATCCCCTCTTAGCCAGCACTCTGCAGCCCCTGCATCCCCTCTTACCCAGCACTCTGCAGCCCCTGCATCCCCTGTTACCCAGCACTCTGAAGCCCCTGCATCCCCTCTTACCCAGCACTCTGAAGCCCCTGCATCCCCTCTTACCCAGTACCCTGCAGCCCCTGCATCCCCTCTTAGCCAGCACTCTGCAGCCCCTGCATCCCCTCTTACCCAGCACTCTGCAACCCCTGCATCCCCTCTTACCCAGCACTCTGCAGCCCCTGCATCCCCTCTTACCCAGCACTCTGCAGCCCCTGCATCACCTCTTAGCCAGCACTCTGCAGCCCCTGCAACCCCTCTTAGCCAGCACCCTGCAGCCCCTGCATCCCCTGTTACCCAGCACTCTGCAGCCCCTGCCCTCCCCCACTACCCTGCAGCCCCTGCATCCCCTCTTACCCTGCACTCTATATCCCCCCATTCCTCTACATTCTTCATCCCCAAGGGGGGGTCGTAACAAGCCCACAAAGCCCTCTGCTGACCTGATGGGCCCGGAGCCCCGTAGAAGAAGGCACCCATTTACCCCTTCCCCGTAGGCACCCCTGCCTATAAACACCGCGCTCTTGTACAAACAGTTGACTCTTTCAAGAAAACTGACAGTAAATGGCGGCAACATGAAACACACGTGTATATGTCATGCTAATTGAAGGTATGCGATGCAAGGAATGGCGGGGAGACGTCTGAGAGCCACACATCACCCAGTCCAGGCATGATATCTCCGACATGTGTGCACACGTGAAAGTCCCTGCTTGTCGTGTTCCCATCTCCTGCCCACAAGGTCACGTTTCCTTGTCACCGGCGACACGGAGCCATCGTAGCCTGTCAACACGTCTTATTAGCCCAGGAAGACGACGTTCATTCATCCATAAACGGGCTGTTGGTGAACCGCGTACGCCGCGCGCTCGCCTGCCGATCCTGCGACCCCTCACTAAATATAAACGTTTGTACGCCGCGCGCTCGCCTGCCGATCCTGCGACCCCTCACTAAATATAAACATTTGTACGCCGCGCGCTCGCCTGCCGATCCTGCGACCCCTCACTAAATATAAACATTTGTACGCGGCGTGAAGAATACGCAATGAAGAAGGTTCACCAAATTGTAAACAAAAAAAAAAATTATAAAAATAAGTTATAAAATAGAAGTAAATAATAAATAATAAAATAACAATAAATGTAAATAATAAAATAATAATAAATGATAACATAATAATAAATAGTAAATAATAAAATAATAATAAATAGTAAATAATAAAATAATAAATGTAAATAATAGAATAGAAATAGTCAATAATAAAATAATAATAACTGTAAATAATAGAATAGAAATAAATAATCAATAATAAAATAATAGTAAATGTAAATAATAAAATAATAATAAATAGTAAATAATACAATGATAATAAATGTAAGAAATAGAATAGAAATAAATAGTAAAAAATAAATATAAACAATAGAATAGAAATAAATAGTAAATAATACAATAACAGTAAATTTAAATAATAAAATAATCATAAATAGTAAATAATAACATAATAATAAAAAAAGTAATAGAATAGAAATAAATAGTAAATAATAAAATAATAGTAAATGTAAATAATAAAATAATAATAAATAGATAAATAGCTGCCTCCTGCTCCTGCTCCCTCCTGTCCTGCCTCCTGTACCGAGAGGGGAAGCCACCGCCACCGGCACCAAGAGGGGAAGCCACCGCCACTGGAACTGCTTCTCTGCTCCCCACCGTGTGCTACACAGCCGCCCCCCATGCCCCTGCCACCGCACAGCCCTGAGCTCCATCCAGTCCGGCTGAGGGGGGCCTGCCACGTGGCCTACCGCACCTACAGACGCCGGGCCAATCAACACCTACAGATGCCGGGCCCTGCCGCACCTACAGACGCTATAGCACTCACAGACGCCGGCCTACAGAACCCACACACGCCGGCCCACAGCACCTACAGACACTGGGCCCTACAGCACCTATCGACGCCAGCCTACAGCACCTACAGACGACCTACAGCACCTACAGACAACCTACAGCACCTACAGATGCCGGCTTACAGCACTTACAGACACCGGGCCCTACAGCACCTACAGACGCCGGCCTACAGCACCTACAGACGCCGGCTTACAGCACCTACAGACTGCCGCGACTAGCCAGCAGATGACCCAGCCACCCACCACTCTCCTTCTCCTCCCACAGATGAACCCGGCCTACGAGACCCGACCCAGCCTTCCACGTCGTGGCCTGACCCAGCCCTGAGGACCTCCTGCCTATCCCCGTGAGTAGCGAGACCTGCCACAGCCTACCAAGATGCGGCCCGACCCTGACCCGAGACCCCTCTATCCACCCCCCGAAGTAGACTTGGCGAGCGACCCTACCACCGGAGAACGGCCCTGCTGTCAGGGCAGGAGCTGAGGAACGGACAGGCAGGCCTAACAATGTAACGCACTGGCTGACGACAACCACCACCCACAGACCGAAGTCCCTCAGGGCGCGGAGTCTAAGTCCCAGGCTGCCCTTCACCAGGGCCCCTGATGGTGGGGATGGACTTGACACAGCCAGGAACCAGGTTGCGGCCCCCGAGACACCTCAGCTGCGGTAATGGCCGCCGCCAATGGCGTGTAGCTGGTGGAAGAGACAAAAGAGTAGTCAGACAAGCCGGGGTCAACAACAACAGGACAGAACAGTACAGGACAGCAGACGAGAATCACAGGTCACGAGCCGGGTTCAGCAACAGAGGGTCAGATCAAAGGAGAATACAAAGAATAGTCAAGACAAGCCGAATCAGATACCAGGAGAGTCACGAGAGTCAGAACAGAGTAACAGCAACACAAAGACACAAGACACAAGTGCAAAGAGCATGTGCGGGCCACAGGCTTATATGTCATCAGCCACACCCCTCTGGAGGATGGACCACAGAAACCTGAAGGCATAAAAGGGCTCCCATCATGCACAGCAGAATCCAAGATGGACACCAGCACATGAAGTAACATAACCACAGGGAAAAGGTAGGACCTTGACAGTACCTCCCCCTCAAGGACCCCTCCCCCTCCGCGGCTCAACAAAAGGTTTCTGAGGAAAGCGGGTATGAAAAGCGCGGAGGAGGGCAGGAGCATGGACATCCGCGGAAGGAACCCAGGAACGCTCCTCGGGACCATAACCGCGCCAATGAACCAGGAACTGTAATTGACCGCGCACCAATCGAGAGTCCAGGATCCGGCTCACCTCATACTCCTCATGACCGTCAACCCGGACAGGACGGGGCCGAGGAAGAGAGGTAGTGAAGCGATTGCAGATCAGAGGTTTCAACAGGGAAACATGAAAGATATTGGAGATCCGCATCCCAGACGGAAGGGCAAGTGCATAGGCCACCGGATTCACTTTGCGGAGAATGCGGAAAGGACCGACAAAACGGGGAGCCAGTTTGGGTGTGGGCACCCGAAGATTGAGGTTGCGAGTAGACAACCACACCCGATCGCCGACCTGGTATGAAGGAGCGGGCAACCGTCTGCGATCAGCCTGGAACTTCTGGCGCTGAGCTGAGTCCCTCAAGGCCCTCTGGATCTGCCCCCAAGAAGAACGCAGGGCAGCAAGATGGTTCTCCACAGCCGGAATGTCCTGTGGTGAGAACCTCTCAGGTAATATCGCGGGTTGAAACCCATAGTTGGCCATGAAGGGAGACATCCCGGTGGAGGAGTTGACCGCCGAGTTCCTGGCAAACTCTGCCCACGGCAGGAGATCGGCCCAATCATCCTGATGGTCTGAAATATAACACCGAAGGAATTGTTCTAAGGCCTGATTGGAACGCTCCGCAGCCCCATTGGACTGCGGGTGGTAGGCTGATGAAAAGGAGAGACTAATACCCAACTGGGAGCAGAAGGCACGCCAGAATCTGGACACAAACTGACTCCCGCGGTCTGAGACAATCACCTTAGGTAACCCATGCAGGCGAAAAATCTCCCTGGAAAAGACCGTGGCCAGTTCCTGCGCTGTGGGTAATTTCCTGAGTGGAATGCAATGGCACATCTTGGAAAACCGATCGACAATCATGAGGATGACCGTATGACCCCGAGACACCGGGAGGTCTACAATAAAGTCCATCCCTAGATGTGACCAAGGACGCTCCCCATTGGGAATGGGTTGCAGAAGACCCAAAGGGAGATGCCGTGGAGACTTATTCTGGGCACAGATCGAACATGCCGCTACATAAGAGGCAATGTCGGCACGGAGGGTTGGCCACCAGAATAAGCGAGAGACGACCCAACACAGCTGGTTCTTCCCTGGATGCCCGGCAGTTTTGGCGTTATGGTAGGTACGCAGCAGGCGGGTGCGCAATCCCTCGGGTACGAAACATCTACCCTCCGGCCTCCCGGGAGGAGCATCAGTTTGAGCCGCCAAAATCTGCTCCCCAAGGGGAGAGGTCAGACTGGTGCGAATGGCAGCCAGGATCTGATCTGGAGGTATAAGTGAGATTGGCTCAGAGTCCTCCCTGGACAACTCAGAGTATTGCCGTGATAACGCATCAGCCCTGACATTCTTGGAACCAGGCAAATATGAAACCACATAGTTGAAGCGTGACAAGAACAGAGCCCATCTGGCCTGGCGGGGTGTCAATCTCTTGGCCTCCGAAAGATAAGTCAGGTTCTTGTGATCGGTAAGAATGAGGACCGGAACCGCGGAACCCTCGAGCAGGTGCCTCCATTCCTTGAGAGCCAGAATGATGACCAACAACTCCCGATCTCCGATCTGGTAGTTGCACTCAGCCGAGGAAAGCTTCCTGGAGTAGAACCCGCAGGGAAGTAGGGGTCCATCGGGTGACCGACGCTGAGACAGGAGAGCCCCTACTCCCGTCTCGGAAGCATCAACTTCGAGGACGAAGGGCAACCCAGGATTGGGATGCGAAAGAATCGGAGCCGAAGCAAAGGCAGCTTTCAGAGCCTCGAAAGCTCTGATGGCCTCGGATGGCCACTCGTGAGGGTTACTCCCCTTCTTGGTTAGGTCAGAGAGAGGCTTTGCCAATGTGGAGAAGTTCCTGATGAACTTCCGATAGTAGTTGGCAAAACCCAGAAAGCGCTGAATGGGCCGAAGACCATTGGGACGAGGCCACTGCAGAACTGCCGCAACCTTCTGAGGGTCCATGGAAAATCCCTCCGCGGAAATTATGTAGCCCAAAAAGGCAACCTGGGATCGATGGAACTCGCACTTCTCGAGTTTACAAAAGAGTCCGTTCTCACGCAATCGTTGCAGCACCTGCTTAACATCCTGGACATGGGACTCCATGGAGGTAGAGTAAACCAAGATGTCATCCAGGTAAACCACTACGCATTGCTGCAACAAATCACGAAGGACATCGTTTATGAATTCCTGAAAGACCGCGGGCGCGTTACACAATCCGAAGGGCATCACCAGGTATTCGTAGTGCCCAGTTCTGGTGTTAAACGCGGTCTTCCACTCATCCCCCTGTCTGATCCGTACGAGGTTGTACGCCGCCCTAAGGTCGAGTTTGGTAAAGACCGTTGCTCCCTTAAGGCGGTCGAATAACTCAGAAATCAAAGGAATTGGATATGCATTTTTAATGGTAATCCGATTGAGACCCCTATAATCGATGCAGGGCCTCAATTCCCCACCTTTCTTCTTTACAAAAAAAAAACCCCGCTCCTGCTGGGGAAGTAGACTTACGAATGTGCCCCCGGGAAAGCGCATCCACCACGTACTCCTCCATGACCTTATTCTCCGCAACCGAGAGAGGGTACACCCTGCCACGTGGAGGAGTGGCCCCGGGTTGCAGGGATATGGCGCAGTCGTAAGGACGATGCGGTGGTAAGGTACCAGCGCGTACCTTATCGAACACGTCCCGGTACTCCCCATAGTCGGTGGGCAAGGAGGCACACAATACCTTAACCGGCCCCCGGATGCACCCGGCCCCACACTGTGGAGACCATGAGAGAATCTCGGCTGTTTGCCAATTGAAGGTTGGATTGTGCCTCTGGAGCCAGGGATACCCCAAAACCACCGAATAGTGTGGGGAAGAAATCACCTGAAAACAGGCCAACTCCCTGTGAACAGCCCCAATGGCTACCTCTATTGGCAGGGTCTCGTGGGTAACCTGCGGCGGCTGCAGGGGCCTGCCATCTATTGCTTCGAGAACCAATGGGGCAGCACGAGCCTGCAGGGGAATGGAGTGCTGCGCAGCAAACGAGCTGTCCAAGAACAACCCACCGGCCCCAGAGTCTACCAATGCCTGGGCCGTCACCGAGCCCCCTGTCCAAGAAAGGACCACGGTGATCAGTGGCTTATCCTTGCGGAACGCCGGGGACGAGGAAACTCCACCCAAGATCTGTCCCCGACATGATCTCAGGTGCGAGCGTTTCCCGGACGGACCGGACAAGACTGTCGAAAGTGCCCACCGAGGCCACAGTACAGGCAGCGACCCTCCCGACGCCGAGCGGCCCGCTCCCCCTCGGAAAGGCGAGCAAACCCCAGCTGCATGGGTTCCCCACCAGACAAGCTATCCCCAGGAGGCGTGGGAGGAGAGGGAGGAACGGGTGGGACAGAAAACGCAGGTGCCAGTCGATTGGAAGGCCTCCGCAGGCGTTCCTTGAGTGAAGGCCTCTCCCTGAGCCTGGTGTCAATCAGGATCAGGAAAGAGATGAGCTCCTCCAACACCACAGGCAGTTCCTTAGCTGCAATCTCGTCCTTCAATGAGTCAGAAAGACCATGGGAAAACGCAGCCACCAGAGCCTCATTGTTCCAACCGACCTCTGCCGCCAGGGTACGAAACTCTATAGCGTACTCGGCCACGGTCCGTGAACCCTGATGCATGGTCATGAGCAGCTTGGCCGCCGAGGCGGAACGAGCCGGTACGTCGAATACCCTACGGAAGGCATCGACAAAACCAGAAAAATCTTGAATCACCGGGTCGTTCCTCTCCCATAAGGGATTTGCCCAGGCCAAGGCCTTGTCTGAGAGTAGTGAGATGAGGAACCCCACCTTTGACCTCTCAGACGGAAAGGCGTGGGGTATTAATTCAAAATAAATACCCACCTGGTTGAGGAACCCACGACACTGACTCGGCTCACCCCCAAAGCGCTGTGGAAGAGGGGCTGAACCGGTCATACCTCTGGACACCGCGGGTGCCGCATCAGCCGCGGCGGTAGGCACAGCAAGCGGAACAGCAGCGGAAGCGACCAACGGAGCGACAACCGGCCTAATAACACCAGGAGTAAGGTGCGCGGTGCGTGCAAGCAGAGTTTGCAACGCCTGAGCGAACTGATCCAACAGGTGATCCTGTTGATCGAGTCTGGCGACTAGCATTGGGAGCGAAGGCGTGCCTGCACCGTCAGGGTTCATGGCACTTGTGTAATGTCAGGGCAGGAGCTGAGGAACGGACAGGCAGGCCTAACAATGTAACGCACTGGCTGACGACAACCACCACCCACAGACCGAAGTCCCTCAGGGCGCGGAGTCTAAGTCCCAGGCTGCCCTTCACCAGGGCCCCTGATGGTGGGGATGGACTTGACGCAGCCAGGAACCAGGTCGCGGCCCCCGAGACACCTCAGCTGCGGTAATGGCCGCCGCCAATGGCGTGTAGCTGGTGGAAGAGACAAAAGAGTAGTCAGACAAGCCGGGGTCAACAACAACAGGACAGAACAGTACAGGACAGCAGACGAGAATCACAGGTCACGAGCCGGGTTCAGCAACAGAGGGTCAGATCAAAGGAGAATACAAAGAATAGTCAAGACAAGCCGAATCAGATACCAGGAGAGTCACGAGAGTCAGAACAGAGTAACAGCAACACAAAGACACAAGACACAAGTGCAAAGAGCATGTGCGGGCCACAGGCTTATATGTCATCAGCCACACCCCTCTGGAGGATGGACCACAGAAACCTGAAGGCATAAAAGGGCTCCCATCATGCACAGCAGAATCCAAGATGGACACCAGCACATGAAGTAACATAACCACAGGGAAAAGGTAGGACCTTGACACCTGCCTCGGTGAGGCCTACCATCCCGGACCTCCTGTGCCCACTGGATGATCAACCCTATCCTGACCTGCAGCCCACCTGACGACCCCCTCATAACCCTTCAACCTGGGACTCACGCAGACTGGAACTTGCTACCTGCAAATTACCGAACTGATCTTCATCCACCCAGATCCTAATCACTGCTACAAGAAGCTACTTCAACGGGATCCGCCACTGCACGACAGACTTTCCGCATCAATACGCCCTGAGGTGAAACCTTTCACCTCCCTCACTTGACCAGCACTCTGCTCACCCTCCTAATATGCCACCTTTACTCCTCCTCCTCATACTCCTCTCTTCCATTCCCAAAATCTCCTCCCTCTACCCCCCTACTCCCCCAAAACAACTATACATCGCACCCTCAGTACTTCCATCTCCCCACTACGGCTCTCAACACCTCCTCCTAATACTCCACTCTCCCACCGACCCACACGCCACCACTAGCAGACTCACACGCTCTTGCACATCCCGCTCCCATGCCACCTTTCTCACCCTTCTTCTTCTCCTAACCGCCGGGGACATCTCCCCGAACCCTGGTCCCTCACCACCTCACTCACCCACTAGGCACCTTCCTACTCCCACAAACTGCCACAACCCCCTCAACCTAATACCTGTCCCCCTCCTCCCCACATCCACCCCTCCACTCTCAGTTGCACTCCTGAACGCCCGATCGGTTTGCAACAAGCTCACCACCATCCATGACCTCTTTATCTCCCACTCCCTCAACCTCCTAGCGGTCACCGAAACCTGGATCCAAGCCACTGACTCCACCTCCCCTGCGGCACTCTCCTATGGAGGTCTCGTCTGGACCCATTCACCCAGACCGAGCGGTCATAGAGGTGGTGGGGTCGGAATGCTCTTGTCACCGCTGAGCACCTTCCAGGTCCTCCCAAATCCCCCCTCTCTATCCTTCTCCTCCTTTGAGGCCCACTGCATCCGGCTCTTCTCTCCCACCCCTCTGAGGATTGCAGTAATCTATCGGCCTCCTGGACCCGTATCCCGCTTCCTCAACGATTTTTCCGCCTGGCTACCCTTCTTCCTCTCCTCTGAGCTCCCCACTATCATCCTTGGTGACTTCAATATCCCTATCAATGCCAACAACCCGGCTACATCCCAACTCCTCCACTTAACCTCTTCTTTTGCACTCAGACAGTGTATACAGTCCTTCACCCACACCGACGGGAACACCCTGGACCTTGTTTTCTCTCATCTCTGCACCCCCCACAACCTCACTAACACCCCTTTCCCTCTCTCTGACCACAACCTCATTACGTTCTCCGTCTCCCTGTCCTCAAACACCTCCCCCCCCAAACGTCAAACCATCACCAGCCGTAACCTCCGCAACCTGAACCCGGCCCCTCTCCACTCTGCAGCTGACCGTCTGTACCACAGTATCCTTCCACTGTCATGCCCTGACCTGGCCACTACTGCGTACAACGACTCGCTGTCAGCTGCCTTGGACTCCTTAGCACCCCTAACCACACGTAGCATTAGACCCCGACCGCTTCAACCCTGGCAGAATGACCACACTAAAAATCTTAAATGACGCAGTCGCGCACTGGAACGATTATGGCGCAAAACCAAATCCCCTCGAGCGTTCTCCCTCTACAAATCCGCCTTCCTCACCTACACCTCCTCCCTCCACGCCGCCAAACAAGCCTACTTCGTAACCCTCATCAACACCCTCTCCACCTGTCCTCGCCGGCTCTTCTCCACTTTCAACTCCCTACTCTCTCCCCCCCCCCCCCCACCCAGTACCTCACTCATCGCCCACGAGATTGCCAACCACTTCCAAAACAAGATCGACGCAATCCGTAAAGACATCGCCAATGCTCATCTACCTCCCCACCTAGCCTCCCTCCCACGATAACCCCCTCAACTTTCCCCTCCTCTGCCCTCGCAACCGCCCTACCCCCCACCACACCTAACATCCCGCACACTAAAATCCTCCCAACACTCCACTTGTTTTTACTGTTGGTGGTAACGTCGGCCTATTGAACGACCGATTTTTCGTTTTTTTTTGTTTCAAAAACGGCCAGTTTTCTCCCCATCTATGGCCTGCATTAGGCCCCGTTCACGTATAGGTGATTTGAATTTATAAGAATTTTCGGCGATCACTGAAAACCTCTCTCTTCAGGGAAGCCTATCCTGCCCTCAGCTAATACTGGAATCCTCTACTCTTCCAACCAATCCATCCCCCACAGTGACTACCTACTGTACCACTCACCCCTCCCTCCTAGATTGTAATCTCCAAGGATCAGGGCCCTCAAATCCCTCTTGTATTGAACTGTATTGTTACAGTATTGTCTCCCACTATAATGTAAAGCGCTGAGCAAACCTTTGGCTATATAAATCCTGTATAATAATAATAATAGTCAAAAATTAAATAATAATAATAATAATAAATGAAAATAATAGAATAGAAATAAATACTTGATAATAAAATAATAATAAATGTAAATAATAGAATAAAAATAAATAGTAAATATAATAGCAAATATAAATAATAATAAATAGTACATAACAAAATAATAATAAATGTAAGTAATAGAATAGAAATAAATAGTAAATAATAATAAATGTAAATAATAGAATAGAAATAAATAGTAAATAAAATATAATAGTAAATATAAATAATAATAAATAGTACATAATAAAATAATAATAAATGTAAGTAATAGAAAAGAAATAAATAGTAAATAATAAAATAATAGTAAATATAAATAATAATAAATAGTACAAAATAAAATATTAATAAATGTAAGTAATAGAATATAAATAAATAGTAAATAATAAAATAATAGTAAATATAAATAATAATAAATAGAACATAATAAAATAATAATAAATGTAAGTAATAGAATAGAAATAAATAGTCAATAATAATAAATGTAAATAATAGAATAGAAATAAATAGTAAATAATAAAATAATAATAAGCAGTAAATAATAAAATAATAAATGTAAGTAATAGAATAGAAATATATAGTAAATAATAAGAAATGTAAATAATAGAATATTAATTAATATTAATCAATTCTTGTACAGCAGAGCTCAGACTCGTGACGTGCAAGAAGCCAATCAGATGTGTTGCAGGGCATAAGGAGAAGAGAGCAGAGTGATGGAGAGATGAGCTCATCAGTATGGTGCATCTACTATCACTGTCCAACCACAGGCTGGGGGAGTTATAAGACTTGTAAGAGTTTGCAGCGAAAATTAGGTCTCCTGCCATGCCTGACAAGGCTGTGCAAATCTCAGCACTGGATGGACAGAAAAAGAAGAAGAAGAAATATATAAAAAGAAATATATTATATATATATATATATATATATATACTGTATATATATATATATATATATATATAAATGTTAAAAAAATAAAATATGTACATATGTATATATATATACATATATATATATTATACACACACAAATAAATAAAAAATGTGTGTATATATATATATATATATATATATATATAAAATAAATACATAAAATTATATATATATATATATATATATATATATATATATATAATATTATTTATTTATTTTATATATAAATTGTATAAATATAATATACACACACAAATAAAAATTATATATGTAAATATATATATATATATATATATATATATATATATGTGTATATATATATATATATATATATATATAAAATTAATTTTGTTTTAATTTTTTTTTTTTCAGGCAAAACAGCTCCCATACATGTATTCCATCTGTGTATTTGGCTGTTTGCCTGGAGTTGAAAAATATAGAAGATTAGTCCTTTGTAGGGATGCTAATCTTCTATAGCAAAAAAAAAGGTTTCATTGGGGAAATAGTAAAGAGAGAAAATCTCTGTGCAGTTCATTTCTATCACATTAGATACTTTCATTATACAATCAGTCAGCCGACATTAAACGAGATCCATCTTTCTGTGTGTTTGCCAAAGGCACCTGTTGGCTTTCTTGACTCGTCTGTCAGAGCGAATTCATTTCTAGAAGAGCTCGGCCTGTTTACCTTCAAATCCAACTTTCAGTACGAGCTTCATTAGACATCGAACAACAAAACCCATGTAGAATAATCGATGAAAAGGGCCTCCAGCACCCAACCCGCTTTACAGGTAATGAAGACGGAGGTCGCAGAGACTTACGCATCAATTTTCTGCCCTTCAAACCATCAGTAAAATGTTATAACATGTTTGTAGCTATAGGTCCTCCTGCAAAAGCGGCTGTTTCTGGCTTTTGGGTTTTTTTTTTCCTACAGCCAGTAAACTCCCCAGCATGGTATCCTAGGTGTCCGTGCACACAGCGTTTTTTGGCGGGGGCGTCTTTTGGCTGGAAAAAAAAAACAGAAAAAACAAATCTGCATTTTTGGGCTTTTTTTGAGCAGTTTTTTTAATGTGTAAAAAAAAAAACGCTAAAAAACGCAAATATGGAAAAAGTGGCTAAACGCTAATGAAAAAACACTAAAAATACACTCAAAAAACTTGTGTTTTTAACGCGACTTTAGGCAGCTGACGCTAACAGCGTTATTAAAACGCCCTGTGTGCATGGAGCCTAGCATTATAATATTACTTAAATAAATTAAACGTAAAAATTATTTAAATAATAACCATTAATAAAATGTTATGTTATTACTAATTATAATATCACTAATAATACAATGACTATAACTAAACTGTTAATATTTTTTTTCTTTTTTTTTTACTATAATGACCATTAATAAAACGTTATAAGTTGTTACTAATTATAATATCAATAATAATACAATGACTATTATTAAACTGTTAATCATTTTTCTTTTAATTTTTACTATAATGACCATCAATAAATCCACTTGCCAACTGCAATACGTATATATATACTTTGAGGTTAGCAAGTGGTTTACCGAGATCGAGTTGTTACTGATTGAAATATTTCTAATATTACAATAACTAATCAATAAAATATTTATTATTCGTATTATTTTTTAATATAATGAGCATTGATAAAATGTTAGAAGTTGTTACTAATTATAATATCAATAATAATACAATGACTATCATTAAACTGTTAATATTTGTTATTTTTTTTTTTACTATAATGACCATCAATAAAACGTTATAAGTTGTTACTAATTATAATATTAATAATAATACAATGACTATCATTAAACTGTTAATATTTTTTTCTAATTTTTACAATAATGACCATTAATAAAATGTTAGAAGTTGTTACTAATTATAATATCAATAATAATACAATGACTCTTATTAAACTGTTAATATTTTTTTATTTTTTTTTTACTTTAATGACCATCAATAAAACGTTATAAGTTGTTACTAATTATAATATTAATAATAATAATACAATGACTATCATTAAACTGTTAATATTTTTTTTTTTTTACTATAATGACCATCAATAAATCCACTTGCCAATTGCAATACGTATATATATACTTGGAGGTTAGCAAGTGGTTTACCGAGATCGGGTTGTTATTGATTGAAATATTTCTAATATTACAATAAATAATCAATAAAATATTTATTATTCGTATTATTTTTTAATATAATGAGCATTGATAAAATGTTAGAAGTTGTTACTAATTATAATATCAATAATAATACAATGACTATCATTAAACTGTTAATATTTATTTAATTTTTTTACTTTAATGACCATCAATAAAACGTTATAAGTTGTTACTAATTATAATATTAATAATAATACAATGACTATCATTAAACTGTTAATCATTTTTTTTTTAATTTTTACTATAATGACCATCAATAAAATGTTATAAGTTGTTACTAATTATAATATTAATAATAATACAATGACTATCATTAAACTGTTAATATTTGTTATTTTTTTTCATAATGACCATCAATAAAACGTTATAAGTTGTTACTAATTATAATATCAATAATAATACAATGACTATCATTAAACTGTTAATATTTGTTATTTTTTTTCATAATGACCATCAATAAAACGTTATAAGCTGTTACTAATTATAATATTAATAATAATACAATGACTATCATTAAACTGTTAATATTTTTTTTTTCTTTTTTTACTATAATGACCATCAATAAAAAGTTATAAGTTGTTACTAATTATAATATTAATAATAATACAATGACTATCATTAAACTGTTAATATTTTTTTTTTTTGCTATAATGACCATCAATAAATCCACTTGCCAACTGCAATACGTATATATATACTTTGAGGTTAGCAAGTGGTTTACCGAGATCGAGTTGCTACTGATTGAAATATTTCTAATATTACAATAACTAATCAATAAAATATTTATTATTCGTATTATTTTTTAATATAATGAGCATTGATAAAATGTTAGAAGTTGTTACTAATGATAATATTACTAACAATACAATGACTGTCGTTAAACTGATAATAATTTGTCAGATGGGCTGTGCAGGGGGTGTGTCAGCACAGGTCTGACTATTGGAGGACAGGCAGGCTGTGCAGAGGGGTGTGGCAACATGAGTCTGACTATTGGAGGACAGGCAGGCTGTGCAGAGGGGTGTGGCAACATAAGTCTGACCATTGGAGGACAGACAGGCTGTGCAGAGGGGTGTGGCAACATGAGTCTTACCATTGGAGGACAGGCATGCTGTGCAGAAGGTGTGTCAGCACAAGTCAGATTATTGGAGGACATACAGGCTGTGCAGTGGGGTGTGTCAGCACAGGTCTGACCATTGGAAGACAGGCAGGCTGTGCAGAGGGGTGTGTCAACAAATGCCTGACCATTTGAGCACAGACAGGCTGTGCAGGGGGTGTCTAAGCACAAGTCGGACCACTGGAGGACAGGCATGCTGTGCAGGGGGTGTGTCAGCAGAAGGCGGATTATTGGAGGGCAGACAGGCTGTTCTCCCAACACAGCCATAAAACTGACCATGCCGGGATGGATGTGGTTTTATGCCTACTGTGGTCAGTTTCAAATAGGGGGGCAGGGGGACTGGCAGAGACAACAGGGATTTCACACAAAGGAGGCAATACAAAGAGAACAGCATACTTTTAATACAAGTGTATGGTACAGCAGGCACATATCAGGAATATGAAATATTGGGGGAACATATGCTTTAAGTTGGGTAAAATAAACAGGCCCATAATGAAGTTGTACACATTTCTTTGCAGGTATACAGAGCTGAACGGGTGAAGTTCAAGTACTGAACATGTCTTAAGCATTATTATCATTATTATTATTATTTGTATTATTATTATCATTATTATTATTAACATTTGTATTTTTATTATTTTAATATCATTATTAATATTTGTATTTTTATTATTTTATTATAATAATAATTATTATTATCATTATTAATATTTGTATTATTATTTCATTATAATAATAATAATCATTATTATTATTATTATTATGCATTATAATAAAATCATTTATATTGCATATCGCTCCTCTCAATTTCCAACATTTCAAGTTTCCAAAAGTTTATTTTAATTGCTATGGGAGGAAAAAAAAAAAACATAAATTATTCAGCTAATAATAAATCAGCAAATAATTTTTGAAAGCTTTCATTTTGGTGTATTCCTGGTGGTGACATGCAGTCTAGCCTCCTGCTCCGGCCGGCCTCCTTCTGGAATAATAACATATTACCATCTCCTCCTCTGTGAAGGAATCCAATACACGGTAAAAGGACATTAAGTGCCTTGCCACGTGGGGGCCTGTACAGGAATATTTTACAACAAATGCATTTGTTGTAGGTTTATGTTCCTGAATTGTAGTGTGCATCGTTCCAAACCTAAGATTTATAAGTGAAAAAATAATGAAAAAAGAAGAAAAAAAAAAAGTTAAAAAATAAATTCTATTTAAAATAAATTCTATTTAAAATAAATTCTATTAAATTGCTTTTTCAACCCTTACTTAATCCTAATCAGCTCTAATGAACTCCTTCTTCTTCTCCCCTTAGCTATTTTATCAAATAACCAAGAAAATGACAGTGGGAATTGAATTCTAGTGTGCATCGTTCCAAACATAAAAAAACAAAATAAAAAAAAAAGTTAAAAAATAAATTTCTATTTAATTTCCTTTCAACCTTTAGTTAATCGTAATCAACTCTAATGAACTCCTTCTTCTCCTTTTCCCCTTAGCTATTTTATAAAATAACCAAGAAAATGACAAAGGGAATTGAATTCTAGTGTGCATCGTTCCAAACATAAAAAAAAGTAAAAAAAAAATATTTTTAAAATAAATTCTGTTTAATTTCCTTTCAACCCTTAGTTAATCATAATCAACTATAATGAACTCCTTCTTCTCCATTTCCCCTTAGCTATTTTATAAAATAACCAAGAAAATGACAAAGGGAATTGAATTCTAATGTGCACGTTCCAAACCTAAAAAAAAAAAATAAAAGTTAAAAATATATTCCTTTTTAATTTCCTTTTAGCCCTTAGTTAATCCTAATCAGCTCTGATTACCATCTTTTTTTCTTTCTCCCCTTAGTTATTTTACCAAAGAATCAAGAAAATCCCAGTGGGAATTGAATTCTAGTGTACATCATTTCCTAAGATTTTCAAAGTAAAAAAAAAAAATTTTTTTCTAAAAAAAAAATTCTATTTAATTGCTTTTTCAACCCTTAGTTAATCCTAATCAGCTGTAATGAACTCCTTCTTCTCCTTCTCCCCTTAGCTATTTTACCAAAGAAATCCCAGTGGGAATTGAATTCTAATGTGCATCGTTCCAAGCCTAAGATTTAAAAGTGAAAAAAGTAAAATAAAAAAAGGTAAAAAAAATAAATTCCTATTTAATTCCCTTCCAACCCTTAGTTAATCTCAATCAGCTCTAATGAACTCCTTCTTCTCCTTTTCCCCCTAGATAGTTTTTTAGATAACCAAGAAAATGACCGTGGGAATTGAAGACTAGTGTGCATCGTTCCAAACCTAAAAGTAAAAATAATAAAAAAAAACAATAAAAAAATAAAAGTTAAAAACATATTCCTTTTTAATTTCTTTTTAGACCTTAGTTAATCCTAATCAAGTCTGATTACCGTCTTTTTTTTTTCTTTCTCCCATTAGTTATTTTACCAAAGAATCAAGAAAATCCCATTGAATTGAATTCTAGTGTGCATAGTTCCAAAATTAAGATTTTCAAAGAAAAAAAAAAGAAAAAAAAAAGTTAAAAAATAAATTTCTATTTAATTCCCTTCCAACCCTTAGTTAATTGTAATCAGCTCTAATGAACTCCTTCTACTCCTTTTCCCCTTAGCTATTTTATTAAAAAAAAACAAGAAAATTACCATGGGAATTGAAGACTAGTGTGCATCGTTCCAAACCTAAAAGTAAAAATAATAAAAAAAACAATAAAAAAATAAAAGTTAAAAATATATTCCTTTTTAATTTCTTTTTAGCCCTTAAATAATCCTAATCTGCTCTGATTACATTTATTTTCCTTCTCCCCTTAGCTATTTTACCAAAGAACCAAGAAAATTCCAGTGGGAATTGAATTCTAATGTACATCGTTCCAAACCTAAGATTTAAAAGTGAAAAAAAGGAAAAAAAAAAGTAGTTAAAAAATAAATTCCTATTTAATTCCCTTCCAACCCTTAGTTAATCCTAATCAGCTCTAATGAACTCCTTCTTCTCCTTCTCCCCTTAGCTATTTTATAAAATAACCAAGAAAATGACCGTGGGAATTGAATTCTAATGTGCATCGTTCCAAACCTAAAATTAAAAAATAAAAAAAATAAAAGTTAAAAATACATTTCTTTTTAATTTCTTTTTAGCCCTTAGTTAATCCTAATCAGCTCTGATTATCGACTTTTTTTCTTTCTCCCATTAGTTATTTTACCAAAGAATCAAGAAAATCCCAGTGGGAATTGAATTCTAGTGTGCATAGTTCCAAAACTAAGATTTTCAAAGAAAAAAAATTAAAAAAGCCTTTTCTCCTTAGCTATTTTATAAAAAAAAACAAGAAAATGACCGTGGGAATTGAAGACTAGTGTGCCTAGTTCCAAACCTAAAAGCAAATAAATAAATAAAAAAAATAAAATCTCAATCAGCTCTAATGAACTCCTTCTTCTCCTTTTCCCCTTAGCCATTTTATAAAAAAAAAAAAAAAAAAAAAAGAAAATGACCATGTGAATTGTAGACTAGTGTACATAGTTCCAAACCTAAAAAACAAAAAAAACAAAAAATTAAATAAAATAAAATCTCAATCAGCTCTAATGAACTCCTTCTTCTCCTTTTCCCCTTAGCTATTATATAAAAAAAAAACAAGAAAATGACCATGGGAATTGAAGACTAGTGTGCATAGTTCCAAAACTAAGATTTTCAAGAAAAAAAAATGAAAAAAACCTTTTCTCCTTAGCTATTTTATTAAAAAAAACAAGAAAATGACCATGGGAATTGAAGACTAGTGTGCATAGTTCCAATCCTAAAAGCAAAAATAAAAAATAAAAAAAATAAATTAAAATAAAATCTCAATCAGCTCTAATGAACTCCTTCTTCTCCTTTTCCCCTTAGCTATTTTATAAAAACAAACAAACAAGAAAATGACCGTGGGAATTGAAGACTAGTGTGCATAGTTCCAATCCTAAAAGCAAAATAAATAAATAAAATAAAATCTCAATCAGCTCTAATGAACTTCTTCTTCTCCTTTTCCCTTTAGCCATTTTATTAAAAAAAAAAAAAAAAACAAGAAAATGACCATGGGAATTGAAGACTAGTTTGCATAGTTCCAAACCTAAAAGCAAAAAAATAAAAAAAAATAAAATAAAATCTCAATCAGCTCTAATGAACTCCTTCTTCTCCTTTTCCCCTTAGCTATTTTATAAAAAAAAACAAAAACAAGAAAATGACCGTGGAAATTGAAGACTAGTGTGCATAGTTCCAATCCTAAAAGCAAAAAAAAGAAATAAAATAAATAAATTAAAATAAAATCTCAATCAGCTCTAATGAACTCCTTTTTCTCCTTTTCCCCTTAGCTATTTTATAAAAAAAAAAAAAAAAAAATGACCGTGGGAATTGAAGACTAGTGTGCATAGTTCCAAACCTAAAAGCAAAAAAAAAAAAATAAAATAAAATCTCAGTCAGCTCTAATGAACTCCTTCTCCTTTCCCCCTTAGCTATTTTATAAAAAAAAAACAAGAAAATGACTATGGGAATCGAATTCTAGTGTGCATAGTTCCAAAACTAAGATTTTCAAAGAAAAAAAAATGAAAAAAACTCTTTCTCCTTAGCTATTTTATAAAAAAAACAAGAAAATGACCATGGGAATTGAAGACTAGTGTGCATAGTTCCAATCCTAAAAGCAAAATAAATAAATAAATAAATAAATTAAAATAAAATCTCAATCAGCTCTAATGAACTCCTTCTTATCCTTTTCCCCTTAGCCATTTTATAAAAAAAAAAAAAACAAAACAAAAAAAAAAACAAGAAATGACCATGTGAATTGTAGACTAGTGTGCATAGTTCCAAACCTAAAAGCAAAAAAAAATTAAAAAAAAATAAAATAAAATAAAATCTCAATCAGCTCTAATGAACTCCTTCTTCTCCTTTTCTCCTTAGCTATTTTATTAAAAAAAAACAAGAAAATGACCATGGGAATTGAAGACTAGTGTGCATAGTTCCAAACCCAAAAGCAAAAAATAAATAAATAAATAAATTAAAATAAAATCTCAATCAGCTCTAATGAACGCCTTCTTCTCCTTTCCCCCTTAGCTATTTTATAAAAAAAAAAACAAAACAAGAAAATGACTATGGGAATTGAAGACTAGTGTGCATAGTTCCAAACCTAAAAGCAAAAAAAAAAAAATAAAATAAAATCTCAGTCAGCTCTAATGAACTCCTTCTCCTTTCCCCCTTAGCTATTTTATAAAAAAAAAACAAGAAAATGACTATGGGAATCGAATTCTAGTGTGCATAGTTCCAAAACTAAGATTTTCAAAGAAAAAAAAATGAAAAAAACTCTTTCTCCTTAGCTATTTTATAAAAAAAAACAAGAAAATGACCATGGGAATTGAAGACTAGTGTGCATAGTTCCAATCCTAAAAGCAAAATAAATAAATAAATAAATAAATTAAAATAAAATCTCAATCAGCTCTAATGAACTCCTTCTTCTCCTTTTCCCCTTAGCCATTTTATAAAAAAACAAAAACAAAAAAAAAAAAACAAGAAATGACCATGTGAATTGTAGACTAGTGTGCATAGTTCCAAACCTAAAAGCAAAAAAAAATTGTAAAAAAATAAAATAAAATAAAATCTCAATCAGCTCTAATGAACTCCTTCTTCTCCTTTTCTCCTTAGCTATTTTATTAAAAAAAAACAAGAAAATGACCATGGGAATTGAAGACTAGTGTGCATAGTTCCAAACCTAAAAGCAAAAAAAAAAAAAAATAAAATAAAATAAAATCTCAATCAGCTCTAATGAACGCCATCTTCTCCTTTTCTCCTTAGCTATTTTATTAAAAAAAAAAAAAGAAAAGAAAATGACCGTGGGAATTGAAGACTAGTGTCCATAGTTTCAAATCTAAAAGCAAAATTAAAAAAAAAAAAAAAAATCTCAATCAGCTCTAATGAACTCATTCTTCTCCTTTTCCCCCTAGATAGTTTTTAAAATAACCAAGAAAATGACCGTGGGAATTGAAGACTAGTGTGCATAGTTCCAAACCTAAAAGTAAAAATAATTAAAAAAAAAATAAAAAAATAAAAGTTAAAAACATATTCCTTTTTAATTTCTTTTTAGCCCTTAGTTAATCCTAATCAAGTCTGATTACCATCTTTTTTTTCTTTCTCCCATTAGTTATTTTACCAAAGAATCAAGAAAATCCCATTGAATTGAATTCTAGTGTGCATAGTTCCAAAATTAAGATTTTCAAAGAAAAAAAAAAGAAAAAAAAAAGTTAAAAAATACATTTCTATTTAATTCCCTTCCAACCCTTAGTTAATTGTAATCAGCTCTAATGAACTCCTTCTACTCCTTTTCCCCTTAGCTATTTTATAAAAAAAAAAACAAGAAAATGACCATGGGAATTGAAGACTAGTGTGCATAGTTCCAAACCTAAAAGCAAAAAAAAAAAAAATAAATAAAATTGTTGCTGTCCACGGTGAAATAGCAGACGTGGTCAGAATGGCACCAGTTGCACAGCTCCCGATGTACAGAGGATGATGTCTTTGGGCACACTGACTTATGAAGGTCGGTGCTCCACGTGACTGTGCTGTGCAGCCTTGTGCAAAGCTTTTTGATACCACCTAATTTATAGGGACTGATTTATCATTCAGGCTGTCTTCAAACTTATAGTATAAATAAATGCATATTTGTAAGTTATTATTATTATTATTATAAACATTATTATTATTATGCAGGAAATATATGGCGCCAACAATGTGCGCAGCGCTGTACAAAATAAAGGGGGACAGTACAATTATAATACAGAAGGAGTAGGAGGGTCCTGCTCATGGAGCTTACAATCTAAAGGTAAGTCACATGTGCTTGTACAAGATCCGATTCCAATTATACAAAATTATAAATAAAATACAAAAGACCGAATGCATCATAAAACCTCAACAGGGGGGGGGGGGGTGAGGGGGGTAAATATGGGGTCGGGTGGAGAAATTAAGTATGGATTTTTGTATTGCATGATGTTTGATTTAAAGTGAATTTGTATTATAAAAATTAATAATTAATATAATTAATAAATAAATAAATAAAAAAATTCAACATGTTTCGCCAATTTTCATTCACTTCATCCGGACTGGATGCCACAATGCATAAATCAAAAAAATAAAATAAAAAAATTCAACGCGTTTCGCCAATATTCATTCACTTCGTCAGGACGGGATGCCACAATGCATAAATAAAAAAAAATAAAACACAAAAAAAAATTTCAACGCATTTCATCAATATTCATTCACTTCATCCGGACTAGATGCCACAATACATAAATTAAAAAAAAAATTCAATCCGTTTCGCCAATTTTCATTCACTTCATCCGGACTGGATGCCACAATGCATAAATCAAAAAAATAAAATAAAAAAATTCAACGCGTTTCGCCAATATTCATTCACTTCATCAGGACGGGATGCCACAATGCATAAATAAAAAAAAATAAAACACAAAAAAAAAATTCAACGCATTTCATCAATATTCATTCACTTCATCCTGACTGGATGCCACAATGCATAAATTAAAAAAAAAAAAATTCAACGCATTTTGCCAATATTCATTCACTTCATCAGGACTGGATGCCACAATGCACAAATAAAAAAAATAAAAAATAAAAAAATTCAACGCATTTCACCAATATTCATTCACTTCATCAGGACTGGATGCCACAATACATAAATAAAAAAATAAAAAAATTCAATGCGTTTCATCAATATTCATTCACTTCATCAGGACTGGATGCCACAATACATAAATCAACCAATGAGACATTCAAATGGCCTCTGCCAGGGACGTCTATCCCCCCCTCCTCCCAGGGGAACTGAGCCAACCGCAACAAATGCAGGGGTAGGAGGGGCTCTGCTCAAAATTTTTTGGGGATCACAGCAGCTAAAAAGCAACACCCCAAAAACTGCTGCAGTTGAACCCACGACCCAAAGACAAAACTATGCTCTGTGATCCGGGAGAGCCCTTCGTTGCCATTTTTTTACGTAGCCGGGGCAGAGCTGTGGGGAGGGGACCCAGCAGGCTCCACCCACTACAGAAAACTACAGAAAAGGGGCGGAGACAAGACCAGTCACTTTGCACAAGCAGAGAGAGAGAGAGAGAGAGAGAGAGAGAGAGAGAGATGAGCTGTGGGAGGGGCCTAACAGGCTCCACTCACTACAGGCCATCGGCAGAAAACTACAGGAGGGGGCGGAGCCCAGACCAGTCCCCCTGCACAAGTAGAGAGAACCGCAGTGAGCGGTCTTTATTACAGGAAAAATTTTTTTTTTTTTAACATGGTTTGTTTATCGCATTTTGTTTGTTAATGCTTTAGGAATTAAAATCTCTTTATTGAATACAGCCGCAGTTGTTTTACTGAGTTTTGCTGCCAAGATGAAAAAAAAAATAGCCGAGCCGGCCTATCAAGGGAGCACTTTATGCAAACCAAATGGCCAGCTGAGGGTTTCTTGTGCATTTATAATTTATTAGGCACCTATTGGATCTGGAACACAGGCAAAAAAAATAAATAAAAGAAAATTGTCTGCATGAAATATTTATCCGCCGTTCTGAAATAACCCATTATAAATGCCTCATTAAAGCAGAACTCCGGGCATCAAAGTAATCCTTTCCACCAGCCCCCCACCCCTGAAATACGTACACTCTTTATTTATTTTAAACTTCTAACTAATCTTTGCAATTATTTTACCATTCTGTAATGTCGGCCTGATTGCTTCAACCAGATTAAAAATAAATAAATAAATAAAAAAAAACGTGTTTTTTTAAAATTATTATTGATTAAATTATTTTCATGTGGTTTTTTTATTTAAATTTTAGCAGTCATGTAAAATGCAGAACTAAGTAATTTTTTCCACCAGTCTCCTCCCCCCGACCCCTGAAATACATCCACTCTTTATTTATTTTAAACTTCTAACTAATCTTTGCAATTATTTTACCATTCTGTAATGTCAGCCTGATTGCTTCAACCAGATTAAAAAAAAAACAAGAAAAAACAAAAAAAAAGAAAAACAAAACCTTTTTTTTTTTAATTATTATTGATTAAATTATTTTTATATGTTTTTTTTTAAATTATTATTGATTAAGTTATTTTTATGTTTTTTTTAATTTTAATTTTAGCAGTGTCACGTAAAATGCAGAACTAAGTAATCTTTTCCACCAGTCTCCTCCCCCGACCCCTGAAATTTGTACGCTCTTTATTTATTTTAAACTTCCAGCTAAATGCCTTTTTGTAGGAATACAATTGATTATTATTTAATTTGTGTTCTTTATCTGATGTAAATCTGTACATATGGAATCCTTGCAATCATTTTACCATTCTGTAATGTCAGCCTGATTGCTTCAATCAGATAAAAAAAAAAACAAAAAAAAAACAAATAAAAATGTTTTTTTTTGTAATTATTATTGATTAAATTATTTTTATGTGTTTTTTTTTATTTTAATTTTAGCAGTGTCACGTAAAATGCAGAACTAAGTAATCTTTCCACCAGTCTCCTCCCCCCGTACACTCTTTATTTATTTTAAACTTCTAACTAATCTTTGAAATCATTTTACCATTCTGTAATGTCGGCCTGATTGCGTCAACTAGATTAAAAAAAAACAAAAAAAAACAAAACCGTTTTTTTTTTATTATTATTATTGATTCAATTATTTTTATGTGTTTTTTTAATTTTAATTTTAGCAGTCATGTAAAATGCAGAACTAAGTAATTTTTTCCACCAGTCTCCTCCCCCCGACCCCTGAAATACGTACACTCTTTATTTATTTTAAACTTCTAACTAATCTTTAAAATCATTTTACCATTCTGTATTGTACGCCTGATTTCTTCAACCAGATTAAAAAAAAAAAAAAAAAAATTGTTTTTTTTTTAAATTATTATTGATTAAATTATTTTTATGTGTTTTTTTAATTTTAATTTTAGCAGTGTCACGAAAAATGCAGAACTAAGTAATCTTTTCTACCAGTCCCCTCCCCCGACCCCTGAAATTTGTATGCTCTATATTTATTTTAAACTTCCAGCTAAATGCCTTTTTGTAGGAATACAAAGGATTATTTTTTTCACTTGTGTTCTTTATCTGATGTAAATCTGTGCATATGCAATCTTTGCAATCATTTCAGCATTCTGTAATGTCAGCCGGATTGCTTCAATCAGATAAAAAAAAACAAAACAAAAAAAAACAAAAAAACTTTTTTTTTGTAATTTTTATTGATTAAATTATTTTTATGTGGTTTTTTATTTTTTTTATTTTAGCAGTGTCACGTAACATGCAGAACTTCAGGCATCAAACTAACACTGGTCAAATTAGCTCTAGTGAACTCCTCTCTCTCCCTCTCCCTGTGACTATGTTTCTTCTGCTATTTGTTTGTTTCTATTTTTTTTTCACTTTCATTTTTTTTTTGGGGGGGGGGTTGTGTCGAATAAAAAAACAAAAACAAAAACAAAAAAAAACAACTAACACTGATCAAATTAGCTCTAGTGAACTCCTTTCTCTCTTTCTCCCTTTAGCTATGTTTTTTCTGCTATTTTTTTTTTTTCACTTTCATTTGTTTTTCTGGGTTTTTTTTGTGTCGAATAAAAAACAAAAAAAAAAAACAACACTGGTCAAATTATCTCTAGTGAACTGCTTTCTCTTTCTCCCTTTAGCTATGTTTTTTCTGCTATTTTTTTGTTTTTATTTTTTTTTCACTTTCATTTGTTTTTTTGGGGGCTTTTTTGTGTCGAATAAAAAAACAAAAAACAAAAAAACCCCCAACGCTGGTCAAATTAGCTCTAGTGAACTCCTTTCTCTCTTTCTCCCTTTAGCTATGTTTTTTCTGCTATTTTTTTGTTTTTATTTTTTTTTTGCTTTCATTTGTTTTTTGGGGTTTTTTTTTTGTCGAATAAAAACACAAAAAAACAAAAAAAAAACGAACACTGGTCAAATTAGCTCTAGTGAACTCCTTTCTCTCTTTCTCCCTTTAGCTATGTTTTTTTCTGCTATTTTTTTGTTTTTATTTTTTTTTTACTTTCATTTTTTTTTTGGGGTTTTTTTTTGTGTCGGTCTTATTTTTCTGCTATTTTTTTATTTCTATTTTTTTCAATTTCATTTGTTTTTTTTGTTTTTTTCGGTCGCATTAAAAAAAAAAATAACACTGGTCAAATTAGCTCCAGTGAACCTCTTTCTCTCCTTCTCCTTTTAGCTGTTATTTTTCTGTAATTTTGTTATTTCTATTTTTTTTTTTTTTTTTGTGTCCAATAATAAAAACAAAAAAACACACTGGTCAATTTAGCCCTAATTAACTCCTTTCTCTCCTTCTCCCCTTGGGTGTTATTTTTCTGCTATTTTTTTATTTCTGTTTTTTTCAATTTCATTTGTTTTTGTTTTTTTCAGTCGCATTAAAAAAAAACTAACAGTGGTCAAATTATCTCCTGTGAACCCCTTTCTCTCCTGCTCCCCTTGGTTGTTATTTTTCTGCTATTTTGTTATTTCTATTTTTTTTTTCACTTTCATTTGTTTTTGTTTTATGCTGCATAAAAAGAAAATAATTTCACTTTCTTTTTTTTATGTTGCATAAAAAGAAAATAAAAACTTTCACTTTCATTTGTTTTTTTTATGTTGCATAAAAAAAAATAAAAACTTTCACTTTCATTTGTTTTTTTTATGTTGCATAAAAAAAACTTTCACTTTCATTTGTTTTTTTTATGTTGCATAAAAAAAATAAAAACTTTCACTTTCATTTGTTTTTTTTTATATTGCATAAAAAGAAAATAAAAACTTTCACTTTCATGTGTTTTTTTTATGTTGCATAAAAAAAAATAAAAATTTTCACTTTCATTTGTTTTTTTTTATGTTGCATAAAAAGAAAATAAAAACTTTCGTTTGTTTTTTTTAAAATATCTCATAAAAATTAAATAAAACTGACACTGAAAAAAATTGCAAAGCAAAAACATTTTTTTTCACATATTTTTGTCTATGGATTATGTAAAAAATAAAATAATTCTGATGATTGGTTCACACATTTTCTTAATCTGATGTAAAAAATCCTTGCAATAATTTTACCGTTCTGTAATGTCAGCACGATTGCTTCAACCAGATTTTTTTTTTTTTTTTACAAGTAGTTAAAAAAGTGAGGTCATTTCTAGCAGTTAAGTGTAAGTACAGAAAACGGGATCAATAGCTGAAAAAAAAAAAAAAAAAGCCTGGAGGAGGTAAAGTGTTGGTTAACCACAAAGCATCAGAATAGAACAGTCTTTGGGGGCATTGCATTTCCAGGAAATTAATAAGAAGGCTTCATAAACTATGCACAACAAAACAAAAGAAAATGAAAAGGAGCTTTTCCTGGGTCCCAAGATGGCCGTAGACAACGCGAGCCGAACGGTGAAAACAATTCGTGTAAAAGATATACGACTCAAAAAGTGAAACAATTATTTTTGTAACATTAGGAAGAAACAAAACATTGGCAAACACTGGACTCCAGGCAACCCGCTAAATACACTGGGAGATGATGTTTGTATTTCCGTCCATCCGGTCCTGATATTTATACAGCTCTGCAATTCAGTGTGAGGTGCCTGATTTCTATCTGCTGTAGTTCAGTAACTCTCTCTGTCACTCTTCTTTTCTCACCTATCAGCATGCTCTTCTATATGAGGCACGGCTGGATGTACCGTCAGAGACCACTTAGATAGACCATCAAAGACCACTTGGATGGACCCTCAGAGACCACTTGGATGGATCGTCAGAGACCACTTGGATGGACTGTAAGAGACCACTTGGATGGACCGTCAGAGACCACTTGGATGGACCGTCAGAGACCACTTGGATGGACCGTCAGAGACCACTTGGATGGACCGTCAGAGACCACTTGGATGGATCGTCAGAGACCACTTGGATGGACCGTCCGAGACCACTTGGATGGATCCTCAGAGACCACTTGGATGGATCCTCAGAGACCACTTGGATGGACTGTAAGAGACCACTTGGATGGACCATCAAAGACCACTTGGATGGACCGTCAGAGACCACTTGGATGGACCGTCCGAGACCACTTGGATGGATCGTCAGAGACCACTTGGATGGACTGTAAGAGACCACTTGGATGGACCGTCAGAGACCACTTGGATGGACCGTCAGAGACCACTTGGATGGACCGTCAGAGACCACTTGGATGGACCGTCAGAGACCACTTGGATGGATCGTCAGAGACCACTTGGATGGACCGTCCGAGACCACTTGGATGGATCCTCAGAGACCACTTGGATGGATCCTCAGAGACCACTTGGATGGACTGTAAGAGACCACTTGGATGGACCATCAAAGACCACTTGGATGGACCGTCAGAGACCACTTGGATGGACCGTCCGAGACCACTTGGATGGATCATCAGAGACCACTTGGATGGACCGTCATAGACCACTCGGATGGACCGTCAGAGACCACTTGGATAGACTGTCAGAGACCACTTTGATAGACCATCAGTGACCACTTGGATGGACCGTCAGAGACCACTTGGCTGGACCGTGAAATACCACTTGGATGGACCATCAGAGACCACTTGGATGGACCGGCAGAGACCATTTGGATGGACCGTCAGAGACCACTTGGATGGATCGTCAGAGACCACTTGGATGGACCGTCAGAGACCACTTGGATGGACCGTCAGAGACCACTTGGATAGACCGTCAGAGACCACTTTGATAGAACGTCAGTGACCACTTGGATGGACCGTGAAATACCACTTGGATGGACCGTTAGAGACCACTTGGATGGACCGTCGGAGACCACTTGGATGGACCGTGAAATACCACTTGGATGGACCGTCAGAGACCACTTGGATGGACCCTCAGAGACCACTTGGATGGATCGTCAGCGACCACTTGGATGGACCGTCAGAGACCACTTGGATGGACCGTCAGAGACCACTTGGATGGACCGTCAGAGACCACTTGGATAGACCGTCAGAGACCACTTGGATAGACCATCAGTGACCACTTGGATGGACCGTCAGAGACCACTTGGATAGACCGTCAAATACCACTTGGATGGACCGTCACAGACCACTTGGATGGACCATCAAAGACCACTTGGATGGACCATCAGAGACCACTTAGATGGACCGTCAGAGACCACTTGGATGGACCGTCAGAGACCACTTAGATGGACCACCAGAGACCGCTTGATGGACCGTCAGAGACCACTTGGATGGACCCTCAGAGACAACTTGGATGGACCATCAGAGACAACTTGGATGGACCATCAGAGACCACTTGGATGGACCCTCAGAGACCACTTGGATGGACCATCAAAGACCACTTGGATGGACCCTCAGAGACCACTTGGATGGACCATCAGAGACCACTTGGATGGACCCTCAGAGACCACTTGGATGGACTATCAAAGACCACTTGGATGGACCATCAGAGACCACTTGGATGGACCATCAAAGACCACTTGGATGGACCATCAGAGACCACTTAGATGGACCATCAGAAACCACTTAGATGGACCATCACAGACCACTTAGATGGACCATCAGAGACCACTTGGATGGACCATCAGAGACCACTTGGATGGACCCTCAGAGACCACTTGGATGGACCATCAGATCAGATCAATATAGACTTTGATTGACTGCGATCGATAGTGCGTGTGAAGCACAGCGATCAGTCTTCATATTATCAGATGTTGGCAAAGGTAATAGGTGGAACTGAGCAAGAAATGGATGTAAAAGCGTAGCACTTAGCTGAATCAAATGCAACCGACCTCCGAAAAATGGAGTCGCTGCAGATGATTGGAGGTGAGCTCGCCCCCAGACCGGACATGGGAGGTAAGTATGGGAGGACTTTACTTCTGTGGTCAGTAATGTGCTGTGCTGGATAGAAAGTGTCCTGTGCTGTTTATGTCATGTACTGTGCTGTTCCTACAATGTTTTGTATTGGTATGTCAGTGGACTGTGCTGTTTACGCCATCCATGCAGCTGTTTATATTATGTACTGTGCTGTTCCTAGAATGCCTTGTTTATGTGCTGTACTGTTTATGTCATGTCCTGTGCTGTTTCTACAGAGTACTGTGCCGTCCATACATTATCCTGTGCTGTTTCTACATTATCCCGTGCTGTTTCTACATTATCCCGTGCTGTTTCTACAATGTCCTGTGCTGTTTCTACAATGTCCTGTGCTGTTTCTACAATGTCCTGTGCTGTTTCTACATTATCCTGTGCTGTTTCTACAATGTCCTGTGCTGTTTCTACATTATCCCGTGCTGTTTCTACATTATCCTGTGCTGTTTCTACATTATCCTGTGCTGTTTCTACATTGTCCTGTGCTGTTTCTACAATGTCCTGTGCTGTTTCTACAATGTCCTGTGCTGTTTCTACAATGTCCTGTGCTGTTTCTACATTATCCTGTGCTGTTTCTACATTATCCTGTGCTGTTTCTACAATGTCCCGTGCTGTTTCTACATTATCCTGTGCTGTTTCTACAATGTGCTGTGCTGTTTCTACAATGTGCTGTGCTGTTTCTACAATGTCCTGTGCTGTTTCTACAGTGTCCTGTGCTGTTTCTACATTATCCTGTGCTGTTTCTACATTATCCTGTGCTGTTTCTACAATGTCCTGTGCTGTTTCTACATTATCCTGTGCTGTTTCTACAATGTCCTGTGCTGTTTCTACATTATCCTGTGCTGTTTCTACAATGTGCTGTGCTGTTTCTACAATGTCCTGTGCTGTTTCTACAATGTCTTGTGCTGTTTCTACAATGTCTTGTGCTGTTTCTACAATGTCTTGTGCTGTTTCTACAATGTCCTGTGCTGTTTCTACATTATCCTGTGCTGTTTCTACAATGTCCTGTGCTGTTTCTACAATATTTTTTACTGTTTAGGTTGTGCAATGTGCTGTTTATGTCAGGTACTGTGCTGTGCAAACCTTTTTTTTATATCATAGTCATAAAACATTCATGTCACCATTTCAAAAATTGGGACATTTTGCAGAAATATTTTATCAAAATTTTGGCTAAAAAATAAATGGTAACTCGGTTTTTCCTGTTGCCACATTTTTGACAGGTTTACTTTAGAATATTGGCAATTTGCTAACGGTTGAGTGTTTCATAGTCATGAAACACTTGTGGCCCAATATAAAAAATGGAGACATTTTGCAGAAATATTTTACCAAAATTTCGGATGAAAAAAATAAATGGTAAATCAGTATTCCTTGGTTTTTTTTAGTCATTAAGCACTTGTGTTCCAATTTCAATGTTGTAGCATTTTGCAGAAATATTTTTTGCCAAAATTCTCAGTTCTCCATATTCCCCAATTGCCACGTTTTTGACAGGTTTACCTCAGGAAAATGGCCAACAGTTGAGTGTTTCATAGTCATAAAACATTCACATCACCATTTAAAAAATGGAGACATTTTGCAGAAATATTTTACCAAAATATTGGATAAAAAAAAAAATGGTAGCTCAGTTTTTTTTTTTAGCCCCTTGTTTTTTTTTGGTCATTAAGCAGTCAAAAATGGTAGCATTTTGCAGATATATTTTTGCCAAAATTTTTGAAAACATGGAAACTCTCAGTTACTCGGATAAGTATTTAATGGTCCTGAAATACCCATGTCTCCATTTCCAAAATGGTGACATTTTACAGTAAAAAATTTACCAAAATTTTGGAGAGAAAAAATGGAACCTCTCAACTTTCCTTATTCCCATATTGCCAGCTTTTTGACAGGTTTACTTACAAAATATTGCTTGTATGGCAACAGTTAAGTATTTAATGGTCCTGAAATACCCATACCTACATTTCCAAAATGGTGACATTTTACAGAAAAAGTTTTACCAAAATTTTGGGGGAACAAATGGAAGCGCTCAATTTTTCTTATTCCCTTATTGCCTAATTTTGACAGGTTTGCTTAAAAAATATGTCTCCTATGGTAACGGTTGAGTATTTCATAGTCATGAATTTCATAGTCATGAAATACCCATGTCTCCATTTCCAAAATGGTGACATTTTCCAGAAAAAAATGTACCAAAATTTTGGAGGAAAAAAAAATTGAACCCCTCAATTTTTCTTATTCCCATATTGCCGCATATTCGACAGGTTTACTTACAAAATATTGCTCCTATGGCAACGGTTGAATATTTCATAGTCATGAAATTCCCATGTCTCCATTTCCAAAATGGTGACATTTTACAGAAAACGTTTTACCAAAATTTTGGGGGAACAAATGTTTTCGACAGGTTTACTTACAAAATATTGCTCCTATGGCAATGGTTGAATATTTCATAGTCATGAAACACTAGAAATATTTTTACCAAAATTTGTGAGAAAAAAAAGTAACCTCTCAATTTTCCCTATTGCCAATAGTTTTACCACAATTTTGGGGGAAAAAAATGGAAAAGCTCAATTTTCCTTATTTCCCATATTGTCATGAAATACCCATGTCTCCATTTCCAAAATGGTGACATTTTCCAGAAAAAAATTTACCAAAATTTTGGAAAAAAAAAATTAACCTCTCAGTTTTCCTTATTCCCATATTGCAGAGTTTTTGACAGGTTTACTTACAAAATATTGCTCCTATGGCAATGGTTGAGTATTTCATAGTCATGAATTTCATAGTCATGAAATACCCATGTCTCCATTTCCAAAATGGTGACATTTCGCAGAAAGTAATTTACCAAATTTTTTTGGGAAAAAATGGAAATGCTCAATTTTCCTTATTCCCATATTGCCGAGTTTTTGACAGGTTTACTTACAAAATATTGCTCCTACGGTAACGGTTGAATATTTCATAGTCATGAAATACCCATGTCTCCATTTCCAAAATGGTGACATTTTCCAGAAAAAAATTTACCAAAATTTTGGAGGAAAAAAAAAGGAACCCCTCAATTTTCCTTATTCCCATATTGCCGAGTTTTTCACAGGTTTACTTACAAAATATTGCTCCTACGGCAACGGTTGAATATTTCATAGTCATGAAAAACCCATGTCTCCATTTCCAAAATGGTGACATTTTACAGAAAAAGTTTTACCAAAATTTTGGGGGAACAAATGGAAGCGCTCAATTTTTCTTATTCCCTTATTACCTAATTTTGACAGGTTTGCTTAAAAAATATTGCTCCTATAGAAACGGTTGAGTATTTCATAGTCATGAAACCCTAGAAATATATTTACCAAAATTTGGGAGAAAAAAAAGCAACCTCTCAATTTTCCCTATTGCCAATAGTTTTACCAGAATTTTGAGGGAAAAAAATGGAAAAGCTCAATTTTCCTTATTTCCCATATTGCCGAGTTTTTGACAGGTTTACTTACAAAATAATGCTCCTACGGCAACGGTTGAGTATTTCATAGTCATGAAATACCCATGTCTCCATTTCCAAAATGGTGACATTTTCCAGAAAAAATTTTACCAAAATTTTGAAGGAAAAAAAAAAGGAACCTCTCAATTTTCCTTTTTCCCTAATTGCCAAGTTTGTTTCCAGGTTTCACAAAAATATTACCTATATGCCAACGGCTGAGTATATATGACCTTGGGCAATGTCAAGCGGAGTTTTTTTTTTTTTTTACAATATATTAAATTTACTCCTAAGGGTTGAATCGAGAATCTCTGGCCCTTCCACCGTAGCTGAGTATCTGAAATTTTCTAATTGTAAACAAATGTAACAAACAAATGTATAATGGGTGGAAAAGTCGATATTTTTCATACGTCCGCCAAAGAAATGATTCAATTATTTGCAATAAATAGCGCAGGAGGAGTGAAGCGAACGCGTCTGAGTGTAGAATTACACCCATCAGCGCCGGAGATCACGTTTCTTTCTGGGTATCTCTTCTTGCCAAGGCAGCATTTTTAAATAACCGCACAGCATCCATTATTTCTGTGCCCTCTAGGAGATGATTCATTATTCTGGATTTTGCTGAACATCCCCCGTAGTCCGATTTCCAGGGAATAACCTTTTATAAATGACCAATAATACCCAAAACCGGGCTAATTATTTTCTTTTTTAATCAATTAAATTTTATTCAGGGCATTAATTATGCAGAGACGGTTTGCAGATCTCTGGGCAATTTTGATTTTTTTTTTCTCTGTTATAGTACGCACGTGATTATTTTTTTGATTCGGTCAGGATTGATTGCCCAAAGTGGACTAATAAGACAGCAGATAATCTTCCTGACGGGTTCAAGAAGAGGCTTTGGGGTCGTGTTGTTCGTTCTGCGGCTCCCAGATGTTTATAATTACCTTTGTCATTAAAATTCAGGCTTTTACTATCAGGGTCGGGTGTATCGCGTGGTATCTCATTTAGTTGATTACTTGTGTTTGCTAGAAGGGGCATGAAGACGGAACATAAAGACTAGGTCTCGAAAAAAAAGATCATGGACGTGGCCGCACTCGAAGATCTGCACCTGTTCTGTGCATCCGTACACAGAATCTGGGCTAAGCGCACGTCAATGCGCGTTAGCATGGATGGACATGCGTGCTAGGCAATGCCATTTTGGCACCCAGTGGCCTATAGAAGGCTTTACAGAAGTTAGGAGAAACGCTTGAGTGGTCATCAGCTTCTATGATCCATGGTGCAGTCTGTATGCCCCTCTGTAGGTGGCGCTAGGCTGAAGCAGCAGCAACACAAAAGGGGAAGGGGGTTATCGGGAACTTAGTTTCTCTATGATTTCCTGCGATCACCAGGATTGGATGCTGGTGTCCCTCGTGACCTCCATGGCCACTTAGGAAGCCTCCCAGTTGGGTTGGACCGGTCTGGCCGTTTTTCAGGTTCTCGTTGCATAGGCTATCGGCTTCTAAGATTTCCTGCGGTCACCAGGAGAGCAGCTGTCCGATCTGACGCCGGTGCTCCTCGTGACCTCCGTGGCCATCTTGGGTGAGGGCAGAGCTTATTTAAGACCCAGGCTCCCTAGTTTGGCACACGTTGTGGGAGTGGTCATTGTAGGGACAGGTTTCCCCATCTGTTAGGGACAGCACATAGCACAGAGAGAGGTTCCAGAGAAGTAGGGAAAGCGCAGAACCTACTCTATCTCCACTTGGGAGGCCTCTCAGTTGGGTTGGACCGGTCAGGCTGCTTTTCCGATTCTTGTTGCATAGGCTATCGGCCTCTAAGATTTCCTGCGGTCACCAGGTGAGCAGCTGTCTGATTGGACGCTGGTGTGGTTCGTGACTTCCGTGGCCATCTTAGGTGAGGGCAGAGCTTCTTTAATCCCTGGCTCCCTGGTTTGGCACACGTTATGGGAGTGGTCATTGTAAGGACAGGTTTTCCCATCTGTTAGGGACAGCACATAGCAACAGAGAGAGGTTCCTGAGAAGTAGGGAAAGCACAAATTCCACGCTATCTCCACTTAGGAAGCCTCCCAGTTGAGTTGGACCAGCCAGGCCTCATTCCCGATGCTCGTTGCAGAAGCTGTCGGCCTCTATTATTTCCTGCGGTCACCAGGAGAGCAGCTGTCCGATTGGACGCTGGTGCTCTTTGTGACCTCCGTGGCCATCTTGGGTGAGGGCAGAGCTTATTTAAGACCATGGCTCACTGGTTTGGCATGCGTTGTGGGAGTGGTCATTGTAGGGACAGGATTCTCCATCTGTTAGGGACAGCACATAGCAACAGAGAGAGGTTGGATTGGATGTTGGTGCTCCTCGTGACCTCCGTGGCCATCTTAAGTGAGGGCAGAGCTTAGTTAAACCCTGGCTCCCTGGTTTGGCACACGTTGTGGGAGTGGTCATTGTAGGGACAGTTTTCTCCATCTGTTAGGGACGGCACATACCAACAAAGAGAGGTTCCAGAGAAGTAGGGAAAATGCAGAGCCTACTCGATCTCCACTTAGGAAGCCTTCCAGTTGGGTTGGACCAGCCAGGCCGAATTCCCGATGCTTATTGCAGAAGCTGTCAGCAGAAGCTGTCAGCCTCTATGATTTCCTGTGGTCACCAGAAGAGCAGCTATCAAATTGGACGCTGGTGCTCTTCGTGACCTCTGTGGCCATCATGGGTGAGGGCAGAGCTTATTTAAGACCCTGGCTCCCTGGTTTGGCACACGTTGTGGGAGTGGTCATTGTAGGGACAGTTTTCTCCATCTGTTAGGGACGGCACATACCAACAGAGAGAGGTTCCAGAGAAGTAGGGAAAATGCAGAGCCTACTCGATCTCCACTTAGGAAGCCTTCCAGTTGGGTTGGACCAGCCAGGCCGAATTCCCGATGCTTATTGCAGAAGCTGTCAGCCTCTATGATTTCCTGTGGTCACCAGAAGAGCAGCTATCCAATTGGACGCTGGTGCTCTTCGTGACCTCCGTGGCCATCATGGGTGAGGGCAGAGCTTATTTAAGACCCTGGCTCCTTGGTTTGGCACACGTTGTGGGAGTGGTCATTGTAGGGACGGGTTTCCCCATCTGGTGGGGTGATCCTGAGGACAGCGACCTGGTACTAACACGAAGCAAAACCCATCTCCACCTGCAGCAGTTCTGGTGAATACTGGTTAGTGCTTGGACCCTCGGGGAGCCCGTGGCATCTGCTAGGGTGACCTTCTCATGTACTCATCCTGCTGGTCGGTGGAGCCTCTCTACTGCTATAGCTCCTGGTCTCCGAGCCTGACCCCTGACCGTGACAACTTTTGATATTCATGCTATCTTTGTGTCCATATCTCCACACAGAAAGTAGGATACCGTGATGTATATACATAGTTAATAGGAATGAACATAAAAAAATGGAGGCCTATCGTATTAATGCGCTTCTTGAAGTGTAACACACCCTTTTCTCTTTTTCTCGTTTTATTAATGTCCCTCGGTAAATATAGTCTGGAATGATAATACGAGTTTTTAATAACAGCACGGGGAGTGATTTCCTTGGGAACGATCAATAATTGATGTCCATCTTTGTAAGCACGTTTTAGAGAAAAAGGCTGTTCTAATATTTCTTGCTGCCATCGAAGGGACATTAAATTTTCATGGATCATCTATTTTTTATAGAAACAGTTCACCGCAAACATATGTGATGCCCTATAGATTGGCTGCTTGCCATCAGAAAGACATGTATGGCTATACTCAACAAACAGCCTCAATTGTTGGGTGTGGCAACCAAACAGAAATGATCTACCATAGCATCAAGTGGCATATTTTGGTTTTGTGCTACCCTAGGCAAGACTAAAATCGGGCACCACCCCGCATCTAAATTTGTCCCACCCTTTCCTGTTTAAGATCTACCCCTTCATCTGTAAACTCCACCCCTTCCTCTCTAGGCTCCCCTTCTTCCTGTTGGAGCTCCTCCCACTGACAACGATGGGGCACTATTCCTCCCACTGATACCAATGATGGGGCACTATTCGTCCCACTGATACCAATGATGGGACACTATTCCTCCCACTGATACCAATGATGGGGCACTATTCCTCCCACTGACACCAATGATGGGGCACTATTCCTCCCACTGATACCAATGATGGGGCACTATCCCTCCCACTGGCACCAATGATGGGGCACTATTCCTCCCACTGACACCAATGATGGGGCACTATTCCTCCCACTGACACCAATGATGGGGCACTATTCCTCCCACTGATACCAATGATGGGGCACTATTCCTCCACTGACACCAATGATGGGGCACTATTCCTCCCACTGACACCAATGATGGGACACTATTCCTCCCACTGATACCAATGATGGGGCACTATTCCTCCCACTGGCACCAATGATGGGACACTATTCCTCCCACTGACACCAATGATGGGGCACTATTCCTCCCACTGACACCAATGATGGGGCACTATTCCTCCCACTGATACCAATGATGGGGCACTATTCCTCCCACTGACACCAATGATGGGCACTATTCCTCCCACTGATACCAATGATGGGGCACTATTCCTCCCACTGATACCAATGATGGGGCACTATTCCTCCCACTGATACACATGGTGGGGAACTATTCCTCCACTGATACCAATGATGGGGCACTATTCCTCCCACTGATACCAATGATGGGGCACTATTCCTCCCACTGATACACATGGTGGGGCACTATTCCTCCACTGATACCAATGATGGGGCACTATTCCTCCCACTGATACCAATGATGGGGCACTATTCCTCCTACTGATACCAATGATGGGGCACTATTCCTCCCACTGATACCAATGATGGGGCACTATTCCTCCCACTGACACCAATGATGGGCACTATTCCTCCCACTGACACCAATGATGGGGCACTATTCCTCCCACTGATACCAATGATGGGGCACTATTCCTCCCACTGGCACCAATGATGGGGCACTATTCCTCCCACTGACACCAATGATGGGGCACTATTCCTCCCACTGACACCAATGATGGGGCACTATTCCTCCCACTGATACCAATGATGGAGCACTATTCCTCCCACTGACACCAATGATGGGGCACTATTCCTCCCACTGATACCAATGATGGGGCACTATTCCTCCCACTGATACACATGGTGGGGCACTATTCCTCCCACTGATACACATGGTGGGGCACTATTCCTCCCACTGATACCAATGATGGGGCACTATTCCTCCCACTGACACCAATGATGGGCACTATTCCTCCCACTGACACCAATGATGGGGCACTATTCCTCCCACTGATACCAATGATGGGGCACTATTCCTCCCACTGACACCAATGATGGGGCACTATTCCTCCCACTGATACCAATGATGGGGCACTATTCCTCCCACTGATACACATGGTGGGGCACTATTCCTCCACTGATACCAATGATGGGGCACTATTCCTCCCACTGATACCAATGATGGGGCACTATTCCTCCCACTGATACACATGGTGGGGCACTATTCCTCCACTGATACCAATGATGGGGCACTATTCCTCCCGCTGATACCAATGATGGGGCACTATTCCTCCTACTGATACCAATGATGGGGCACTATTCCTCCCACTGATACCAATGATGGGGCACTATTCCTCCCACTGACACCAATGATGGGCACTATTCCTCCCACTGACACCAATGATGGGGCACTATTCCTCCCACTGATACCAATGATGGGGCACTATTCCTCCCACTGGCACCAATGATGGGGCACTATTCCTCCCACTGACACCAATGATGGGGCACTATTCCTCCCACTGACACCAATGATGGGGCACTATTCCTCCCACTGATACCATTGATGGGGCACTATTCCTCCCACTGACACCAATGATGGGCACTATTCCTCCCACTGATACCAATGATGGGGCACTATTCCTCCCACTGACACCAATGGTGGGGCACTATTCCTCCCACTGACACCAATGATGGGGCACTATTCCTCCACTGATACCAATGATGGGGCACTATTCCTCCCACTGATACCAATGATGGGGCACTATTCCTCCCACTGATACCAATGATGGGGCACTATTCCTTCCACTGATACCAATGATGGGGGACTATTCCTCCCACTGATACCAATGATGGGGCACTATTCCTCCTACTGATGCCAATGATGGGGCACTATTGCTCCCACTGATACCAATGATGGGGCACTATTCCTCCCACTGACACCAATGATGGGCACTATTCCTCCCACTGATACCAATGATGGGGCACTATTGCTCCCACTGATACCAATGATGGGGGACTATTGCTCCCACTGATACCAATGATGGGGCACTATTCCTTCCACTGACACCAATGATGCCTACATTGCTCCCTCCCTCTCCCATCCACAGCCAGCATACCAGGCTGCAGCAGCACCATCTGTTCTGCCCAGATCCCGGCCGCACACTTACCTTACCGATCAGCTGTCTTCCTTCCTTGGAGTGAGCCTTGGCTGTTCAGGCAATTGGACATTCACCCATATGGCTCCTGGCTGTCATTGGTTGTTAAGGACACTGACAGATGTGGGCACCACCAAGTCCTTAACGTCCAGTGATGTCACCAAGAACATATGTGATGCCCTTTGGTTTGGCTGTTTGCCATCAGAAAGTCATGTATAACCTTATTCAACAAAGAGCATTAATTGTTAGGTTTGGGAACTCATAGCAACCAATGAGAAATGACCTGACATAATACAGACCAACAGAAGATGACGTGTCAGTAGGGATGGCATCTCTGCCGTTTGGACCAACGATGGGCCTTTTGACCTCCTCCAACTTACCCAGTAGAGATGAGCTTGAGGCTTGATTCAAACAAAAGTTTGAAGTGAGCCTCGAGCGCTCAGGCATTTGGACATTCACCCACTGTCATTGGTTTTTGAGGACACCAACAGATATGGGCACCTACCTTACTGATCAGCTGTCTTCCTTTCTTGGAGTGAGCCTTGGCAATTGGACATTCACCCATATGGCTCCCGGCTGTCATTGGTTGTTAAGGACACCGACAGATGTGGGCACCACCAAGTCCTTAACGTCCAGTGATGTCACCGAGAACATATATGATGCCTTATGGATTTGTTGCTTACCATCAGAAAGTCATGCTTTGACATTTTCATCCAGGAGCAATAATTGTTTTTTTGTGAGACCTCATAACAACCAATGAGAAATGATCTGACTTAATGCAGGCCAACAGAAGATGAATTGTTAGTATGGACAGTGTCTCTGCCATTCAGGCCACCAATGGGCCTTTTGACCTCCTCCAACTTACCCAGTAGGCTTGAGGCTTGGTCCAAACACAAGTTCAGAGTGTACCTTGGCTGTTTGGGTGTTTGGACAACCATTTAACTGTTTGGAGAGAACCAAATGTCATGTATATTATGACCGTTATGAAACCTTACAGATTCCCATTGTCAATGGTCGTTAAGGACGCTGGTGGGTGTGGGCACCATCAATTCCTTAACAACTAGTGAGGTCACTGACCCCATTCACTTACATGGCTGGAATCC
>NW_028319272.1:0-35000 GCF_062004578.1 Staurois parvus
CTGAGGCCAATAAGTTATTTAAAGGGTTCAAAAAGTTGGAGAAAGGCCGTCCTGAGTGGTGAACACTTTGGTTTGTAGGAGCCGGAGACTTTCTTTTAGTGTTCAGAAGTCCTCCGGTGAAGATTTTCTGAACTCCCCGTATGATCTTTTTTTGCATAGTGACACTTGTCCACCGAGGTACAATGTGAGTATTCATATCTCATACCTGGGGGCCAGGAGGGAAGCTGACAATTGTAGTAGTTGGCGCTACTACAGTGATAGCCACGGTCTGTCATCTCCGCTGTGAGCAGAGTCCACTATGTACACCGACCACAGGGGGTCACTTGCTTGGCATGGCTGCCATTTGTAGAACATCATGTGTGTGTTTTTTTTCAATGCACACACAGCATTTTTTTGATTGGCATGACATCACCACCCCTCCTCATCCAATCGGAAACTTCCTTGAATTTGTTATTTTAAAATACAAGGTGTTCTGTAAATGGTGGCAATGCCAAGAGGTGGACATCCTTAGTGTGAAGAGGGGGAGGGCACTCGCTACAGAACCAGAAGATTGCCGAAATCACAAGAGTAGCACCAACTACAACAGATTGTTAGCTTCCTCAGTGGTCCATCAGGTGTGAGATATGATTACTTACATCGTGGATCAGTATAACTATGCAATACAGATCATACTCTGAGCTCACGTTTAGCCTTTCTCAGCCTTTTTACCCCAGAGGAACCCTTGAAACAAGCTTAAGGTCTCATGGAACCCTTGCCGAATTAAATTCATTGGGTGACTGTGGAAAGAATCCCCACCTTGTAGCGATGGTCACAATTCTACCCTTACTGACAGCTAAAAAGGTCATTGGGGCAATTCTGCTGGCTCTGGCAAGGGGTATTAGACACAGATCTATCCAGACAACAGATGGAAGGTCAGTCAGCCACAGCTTACTACTTGAGGAACTCCAGGGCTCCATGGCACCCAGGATGCTCTGTGGCATCCTGACACCATCAGATGGGAGGTCATCCTACCACTGGAGAAATCCTAGTCCTCCATTGCACGCAGGAAGCTCCGTGGCATCCTGACACCATCAGATTGGAAGTCAGTCAGTCACAGCTTACCATTGGAGGAACCCTAGTGCTCCATGGCACTCAGTATGCTCCATGGCATCCTGACACCATTCAATTTGAGTTTAGTCAGCCATAGCTTACAACTGGAGAAATCCTAGTCCTCCATTGCACGCAGGAAGCTCCGTGGCATCCTGACACCATCAGATTGGAAGTCAGTCAGTCACAGCTTACCATTGGAGGAACCCTAGTGCTCCATGGCACTCAGTATGCTCCATGGCATCCTGACACCATTCAATTTGAGTTTTGTCAGCCATAGCTTACAACTGCAGGAACCCTAGTGCTCCATGGCACCCAGGGTGCTCTGTGGCATCCTGACACCATCAGATTGGAGGTCAGTCAGCCACAGCTTACTGCTCGAGGAATCCTGGAGCTCCATGGCACCCAGAATGCTCCGTCACATCCTGACACCATCAGATTGGAGGTCAGTCAGCCACAGCTTACCACTGGAGGAACCCTAGTGCTCCATGGCACCCAGGACGCTCTGTGGCATCCAGACACCATCAGATTGGAGGTCAGTCAGCCGCGGTTTACCACTGGAGGAACCATAGGGCTCCATGGCACCCAGGGTGCTCTGTGGCATCCTGACACCATCATATTGGAGGTCAGTCAGCCACAGCTTACCGCTGGAGGAACCCTAGGGCTCCATGGCACCCAGGATGCCCCATGGCATCCTGAAACCATCAGATGGGAGGTCAGTCAGCCACAGCTTACTGTTTGAGGAATCCTAGAGCTCCATGGCACCCAAAATGCTCTGTCACATCTGGACACCATCAGATTGGAGGTCAGTCAGCACAGCTTGGCACTGGAGGGACCCTATGGCTCCATGGCATCCTGGCACGGGAGGATGCAAAAATAAATATCAGAATAATTTGTGTCAATTTTTGCTTGAATGCACACGTGCCACGTTTGTATTACTACATTAGCACCTGTTTTTTAGATCATACGTACATGTACTAAAGCAGAGTGCTGAAACATATAGTAGCCAGTTGGCAGCCTTTATTCAGCTTCTAGCTGGTGCAAAACAGTTGTGGTTGCTGTGGATCTGGACGATTTACCCTTCCACAGTTATGGTGTCATAAACCAATTAACCATTGTGAAAGGTAATAGAAAAAACTTTGGCCTGCGCAGGATGGTGTTCTGGCTGGAGCATGGAAGTGTAAGTTTTCTGTCTGTCTAGCCTACACCATAGTACGCCACTTGTCTCATTTATTATCAATTTTTATTATTATTCTACAGGTTTTATAGTGCCAACAGATTATGCAGCGTTTCATAAAATAGTAGTGCAGTTGAGTTACTAAGATCATCTGTAAAGCTCTTACTCAACTGTTGGCTGGAACATTGGCATCTTGTATTGCAGCTATTAAAATTGATGTTCCACCTATGGGATGGTGGGTTGAATTGTTGGGGGTCATAGGCTGAGGATTTTCCCTCCCCCTCAGCCATTGTGAAGCTAGCTGGTCTTATTCCCCTTGTCTAGATTTAAAGGATAAGTTCACCTTTCATAATATGTTACACCCATATTCAGGATATAACATGTTATGTTCATGTTTATAAAGGTGAAATGGGCTTTTAGTTCTTCAGAAGGTTAGGGGGGCTCCTTTCGACTATCCTGGAACTGGTTTTGTACCGAAAAAAACAGAACAATGACTCTAGGGCTAGGGTGACTCTAGGCTTCCAACACCCCCATAACTCATCTGATAATCCTATTGGTTGTTGGCTTACATATATTCTCTTTTGCAGCTTAGGCAAGTCACAAGTCTAATCACCATGGGAGGGGCTGTGAGTGCCGGAGAGGACAATGACGACTTGATCGATAACTTGAAAGAAGCTCAGTACATTCGCACCGAGGAGGTGGAGCAGGCTTTTCGAGCCATTGACCGGGCTGACTACTACCTGGAAGAATTTAAGGAGAATGCCTATAAGGACTTGGCATGGAAGCATGGGAACATTCACCTTTCCGCACCGTGCATTTACTCTGAAGTGATGGAGGCATTGGAGCTCTACCCTGGACTGTCCTTCCTCAATCTGGGCAGTGGGACCGGCTACCTTAGCACAATGGTTGGGTTAATCTTGGGTAAGCCAAACCTCTATTGGTCTTCAATGTCAGTGTCCTCTGCTGGGTTTGCCATTGGCATCTAGGGCTGTCCCTCTGTTTTTCTCTGGTGGTACACTTGGCACCAAGCAATCTGATGGATCAACTTCTTTGGCTGCTATTAACAGGGGACTCTTGGGTTTTATAAATGCTCATTCTTCTTCCAACCATGTAGAAGCAACCCTGCAAGGTTTGTAATGCAGGTAGAGATAAAAGAGCGACGACCTAAGATAGTTTTGGATACTTTGAGACTCTAATATGTTCTCTGAAACTCCAGTCACACGATTCCCCTTGGAAAGGTGGCACTTTACTTTGCGTTACAGAGAACCTATTGGAAGTGTTGGTTGGCATGTCTGATGGCAATTTTTGATGGATGGAAGTTTTAATGGTAAGGTAAACAAAGCTTAAAGTGTTTATGAAGCCAGAACCTTGGCTTGGGGTGGGGAAGAATGTCTGGGTGTCTGTTAGAGCAACTTCCCTTAACTTCCTGTCCTGCTGACAACTGCTTTCACAGACAGAAAACGAGGAAAAATCTGCAACAGGGCCAGATGAGTAAAAATCTGATTTTCCCCTGGTGCTGTTGGTCATTTTTCTCTCGCCTCTTGTCTGTTAAAATGTCAGGAAGTGGGCAAAACATATTGTGGGGTTTCCTCAAATTTGACTTCAAAATTGGACATATGGTTTCAAATGTATCTAAAGCCAAAATGTTGTATTTAAATACATTTTAAGAGCGACCTCAAAATACACTTCCCAGCAAAGCTCAAGTGCAGTTCCTTTTTCCTACTCCCTCTATTTCGAAGCATATTGTTTACTCCAGAACAAGTGCAACTGGAGCTTACTGGTGTGATTTAGAGGTCCATGTACACAACGCTTTGGTGTGTAATTGTGGGCTTTTATCTATAGGACATTGCAAAAACATTAATCTTTTCCTTCTATGTCTTCAGGACCATTTGGCATCAATCACGGCGTTGAGCTTCACCAAGATGTCATTGAATATGCCAAACAAAAGCTGGAACAGTTTGTCCGCACCAGTGACAGCTTTGACAAGTAAGGCTTCGTTGGTGAGGAGAGATCTTTACAAGGAACCTATCACAGCAGAGATAAGGTGGTGGCCATCATTAATGAGGATGCAGACTTTAATCTGGTCCTTGCTTAACTCCTTAAGGAGTTCTGGAACAAGTATGCAGGTCATTGTGTCCTGACATGTCTATGGCTGCTTGAGGCTCTTATTTGGTTATAAAAGATGCCGCTACGCTTCTAGAAATGGATAAGTATCTATGGCGGCACTTCCCATAACAGTCAGACCATTTGTGCTCAGCTGGTATCCAATAGGGGTACAGGATTGACACAGCACTTGGTCGCTTTGACTGCAGGCAAGGAAAGCTGGCACCTAGAGTAACGTGTGCTTTCCTATACAATGCATAGTTCCATGATCTCGGGGGTTGGGAGGCTCTGCTATGAAAATAGATGGCACCTAGAGTAACGTGTGCTCTCCTATACAATGCATAGTTCCAGGAATTCGGGGGTTGGGAGGCTCTGCTATGAAAATTGATGGCAAGGAAATCTGGCACCTAGAGTAACGTGTGCTCTCCTGTACAATGCATAGTTCCAGGAATTCGGGGGTTGGGAGGCTCTGCTATGAAAATTGATGGCAAGGAAAGATGGCATCTAGAGTAACGTGTGCTTTCCTATACAATGCATAGTTCCAGGATCTCGGGGGTTGGGAGGCTCTGCTATGAAAATAGATGGCACCTAGAGTAACGTGTGCTCTCCTATACAATGCATAGTTCCAGGAATTCGTGGGGTTGGGAGGCTCTGCTATGAAAATTGATGGCAAGGAAAGATGGCACCTAGAGTAACGTGTGCTCTCCTATACAATGCATAGTTCCAGGATCTCGGGGGTTGGGAGGCTCTGCTATGAAAATTGATGGTAAGGAAATCTGGCACCTAGAGTAACGTGTGCTCTCCTGTACAATGCATAGTTCCAGGAATTCGGGGGTTGGGAGGCTCTGCTATGAAAATTGATGGCAAGGAAAGATGGCATCTAGAGTAACGTGTGCTTTCCTATACAATGCATAGTTCCAGGATCTCGGGGGTTGGGAGGCTCTGCTATGAAAATAGATGGCACCTAGAGTAACGTGTGCTCTCCTGTACAATGCATAGTTCCAGGAACTCGGGGGTTGGGAGGCTCTGCTATGAAAAATGCTAACGTCTATTCTTGAGTTTGCACTCGGGGCCCTCCTTTTCCCACACTTGACTATTGGTTCATAACCAAAGTCCTGCTTGAGCCTTCCTTTTATCTTTTCCCAAACCTAGCCATCAATTCGCCTTCATGATCGATGATCCATAGGGAGGCACCAGACGGGCCTTTTTGTTGGACAGACAGACAGTCCATAATTTTTTGTCTGTTTTGTTTATTATAAGGTTTGAGTTCTGCGAGCCGTCCTTTGTGGCTGGAAACTGCTTGGACATCTCTCTGGAGTGCTCTGCCTACGATCGTGTCTACTGCGGGGCTGGGGTGCAGAAGGAGCATGAAGATTACATGAAGAATCTGCTGAAAGTGGGCGGGATTCTTGTCATGCCTTTAGAGGAAAAGGTAGCTTCCATTCAACATTCCGGCTCATCAGATGACTTTGTCAAAGAATCAGTTTATTGCTGTATTTACAGCCCTGACTGACCCTATAGCACTTTACAGACTACATAGAACCCTTCATATCAGTTTAAACCAGGGGCGGACTGACAACTCATGGGGCCCCCAGGCAATAGGGGATCATGGGGCCCCTGTGTCCTTGCCCAAACTCAAAAAAGCCTATGAAAAATTTACCAGGGGCATCTGATGGGGCCCCTTACTGACCTCGGGCAGTGCCCGAATTTCCAAATGGTCAGTCCGCCCCTGGTTTAAACAGCTAAAATATTGAGACTGGCTTTGCGGATCTCATGAAAACACTAGTTTGGTAATTTTTGAGATCTTGATCTGGGACATCAGAACTCCTGATCTGAACAGCTATTCCCCGCTTAGTAACCTGGAAAGTGTGTAATCCTTTGGATTTGCATAACATGGCCAACTAGGGTATCCAGGACAGCCACCATACTACTTAAAGGATAAGTTCACCTTTGGGAACATGTTACATGTTCCACCCGTTTTTAAGGTGGAACATGTAACATGTTCTTGGTGCTGCTGCTGCCGCCCTTCTCTCGGACAGCTAATACGGGGAGAAGTTTCCCCATACTATCTGTCAGATTTGAGAACAACGCAGCCTTTTGGGGCTACGCCCACACAGCTGCGTCATTCATTCATGGACTTCTGTGAATTAATGAACTGCAAGTCCCGGCAGCCTTAGCAACTGTCGGCTTGTCATTTTCAGTGAACTACCATGGTGCTGTGGAGCTCCGTGGTAGTTAAATGAAGCTTCCTGTCAGAATATCTGCTTGGCTGTATATCCCATACATCCCTGTACACAAAGCAGATATTCTGACAGGTCTGCAGGAGCCCTGCATGGCATCAGCCATCTACTGATTGCTGGTGCAATGCTTTCCAGGGTCCTTTTGGCCAAAAATAATAAATGCACATTTTTTTTTTTTAACTGCAAAAAATAGTGCATTTATTATTTTTGTCCAAAAGGTGAACTTTTCCTTTGAGAACCTCTAGTTAGGAGTTCAAAAGACCTGGAATGGTCCCATACTTGAACTTGCAATGACTTATCTTTGTATCTTCGTAAGTAACATACCGTGTTTCCCCGAAAATAGGACCTACCCATAAAATAAGCCGTAGCAGGAATTCTAAGCATTTGCGCAATAGAATATAAGACATAGTGATGGACAGGCGGCCCTTCTCATCTCCCCCATTGTGACAGCTGCTATCTCAGAGGTGAATGGAGAGGTTACGGGCAGCCCCATCAACAAGGTCGGCTCCCGGTCATTCTGTGTGCTGCAAGCTGATTCATAGAGGGAGACAGTGAAGATGTAGAAAGTGAAAGTCTCCTCAGTGAAGTGAGGAGCAGGACGCTTTAGGTACCGTATTGTGTGTCCTCAGGGGGAAGAAGTAAAGCTATGCCTGCTCTTTTACTCAGCACTGTGGGTCTCTCTCCCCAGCACCAATCAGCAACAGTCTGTGGGTCTCTCACCCCCCACAAACACCAGTAAAGCTGCTGCAACCCAGCACTGACCAGCAACAGTCTGTGGGTCTCATCCCCCACAAACACCAGTAAAGCTGCTGCTCCCCAGCACTGACCAGCAACAGTCTGTGGGTCTCTCTCACCCCCCACAAACACCAGTAAAGCTGCTGCTCCCCAGCACTGACCAACAGCAGTCTATGGGTCTCTCTCACCCCCCACAAACACCAGTAAAGCTGCTGCTCCCCAGCACTGACCAGCAACAGTCTATGGGTCTCTCACCCCCCACAAACACCAGTAAAGCTGCTGCTCCCCAGCACTGACCAGCAACAGTCTATGGGTCTCTCACCCCCCACAAACACCAGTAAAGCTGCTGCTCCCCAGCACTGACCAGCAACAGTCTGCGGGTCTCTCTCACCCCCCACAAACACCAGTAAAGCTGCTGCTCCCCAGCACTGACCAACAGCAGTTGGTGGGTCTCTCTCATCCCCCACAAACGCCAGTAAAGCTGCTGCTCCGCAGCACTGACCAGCAACAGTCTATGGGTCTCTCACCCCCCACAAACACCAGTAAAGCTGCTGCTCCCCATACGTACCATACTTAATAAAAATAGGACATCCCCTGAAAATAAGCCATAGTGTGTCTTGAGGAAAAATAAATATAAGACCGTGTCTTATTTTCGGGGAAACATGGTAGTTCTTCACCTATGATGTATCAGTGTTTCTCTTTCCAGTTTTTTGGAATCAGTACTTTTGAGACCCCGACATGGGACACATCGGAGGTCCTGATCTGAACAGTTTTTTTCCCAGTTATTAACTTGGGAAGTGTTGAAATCTTTGAATTCGCATAACACAACCAACAAATATTTCTAGGGCAGATTTCGAATCTTTTAAGGAGCTTAGAGGACCTGGAATGGTTCCACACATGAACCTGCTCCAACTTTCATGAGTATAGAATTTTTGATCTCCAAAGTATCTCATTGTTTCTCTTGCTTCTGATCCAGCTGACAAAGATCAAGCGCACTGGACCTTCAAGCTGGGAGACCGAGAAGATCTTGGCCGTGTCTTTTGCTCCTCTAGTACAGCCCGGTAAATCCGACATAGGGAAGAGACTACCTCTCAATCTCCGTAAGTTAAAATGACAAATTGTAGCTCTGTAAAACATTACTATTTTGCCTACGATACCTAGAAACCTGTTAAAATGGAACTCGAGACAGAGCTTAGAGTTTGTTAAAGAGCTGAGAAGGTTTTCAACATCTGTCTGGTTTTTGTTGCTGTGTTCCTGATGAGTAAATTGCCCTCGCGTCTCGTCCCCACGTCACGGGATGAAATGTAGGGCAGATCAAAGGCTGATAACTTCTTTCCTGGAGTTTTTTTTTATTGCGGTTTGTGATGCCAGCTACATCTCTCCACATTTGTATATCCCATCACCTGGATATAATGAGGAGAAAACATGAACGTTCTGCGTTGTCACCTGAACATGTGTCCCCAGTTTGAGATTGCTCCTGTTCGAGCGATACGAACAAAGATCTGCTCTTAGTAGGGACACCTAATCTGGCCACAACTGTCAACTTGTAGAGATTTTCATTGACTAATTCTTAGAGTGTCACCAGAAGAGAAAGTGAAGAAATATTTACCCAGCGGGGACACAGCAATAAAACCAGACTGAGATTCCAACCCTTTCACATTCTGTCAAAACCAAAGAGAAGGAAATGCAGTTAGAGGTTTGCTCAAAATATGTGCAGCTAAAACAAAGCACTTTTTGTGCAAGATTTGGTTTATCTACATATATTTTCTTCACTCAGATTTGGGGGTGGCACGGTAGAAGTCAGTTTCTTAATACCTTTAAAGCAGAACTGGACCCTGACAATCATATATAAAGGCCTATGAATCTAAATCTACAGTATGCTGTGAAGAAACTGACTTCTCTGGAGGATTGTCACTTCTCCAAGCTGTCATCAGTTTTGTATCAGAATCTCCCTTACCTCTCCTTTCCTCTCACCTATGTCTTGGATTTAAATACCAGCCCCACCGATGATGCAATCCACCAGTCCAGTAATTCTCGCATGTGTATACCCCTTTCAACCCAAGTTATGACAAGAGCAACAGATCAGGGGAAGAGTTATCCTGGTCTACTATGACTACATACAGTGGGGATCGAAAGTTTGGGCACCCCAGCTAAAAATTTGTATTAATGTGCATAAAGAAGCCAAGGAAAGATGGAAAAATCTCCAAAAGGCATCAAATTACAGATTAGACATTCTTATAATATGTCAACAAAAGTTAGATTTTATTTCCATCATTTACACTTTCAAAATAACAGAAAACAAAAAAATGGCGTCTGCAAAAGTTTGGGCACCCTGCAGAGTTAATATCTTGTACTGCCCCCTTTGGCAAGTATCACAGCTTGTAAACGCTTTTTGTAGCCAGCCAAGAGTCTTTCAATTCTTGTTTGAGGTATCTTTGCCCATTCTTCCTTACAAAAGTCTTCCAGTTCTTTGAGATTTCTGGGCTGTCTGTCACGCACTGCTCTTTTAAGGTCTATCCATAGATTTTCAATGATGTTGAGGTCAGGAGATTGTGAAGGCCATGGCAAAACCTTCAGTTTACGCCTCTTGATGTAATCCCCTGTGGATTTCGTGGTGTGTTTAGGATCATTATCCATTTGTAGAAGCCATCCTCTCTTTAACTTCAGCTTTTTCACAGATGGCATCAAGTTACCATCCAAAATTTGCTGAAATTTTATTGAATCCATTTTTCCTTCTACTCGTGAAATGTTCCCTGTGCCACTGGCTGCAACACAACCCCAAAGCATGATTGATCCAACCCCATGCTTAACGGTTGGACAGAGGTTCCTTTCATTAAATTCTGTGCCCCTTCTTCTCCAAACATACCTTTGCTCATTCCGGCCAAAAAGTTCAATTTTAACCTCATCGGTCCACAGAACTTGTTTCCAAAATGCATCAGGCTTGTCTATATGTTCATTTGCAAAGTTCAAACGATGATTTTTGTGGTGAGGACGTAGAAGAGTTTTTCTTCTGATGACTCTTCCATGAAGACCATATTTGTACAAGTATCTCTTTATAGTGGAATAGTGTACCACAACTCCAGTGTCTGCCAGATCTTTCTGGAGGGATCGTGCAGTCAAACGTGGGTTTTGAATTGTTTTTCTCACAATGCTGCGAGCTGTTCTGTCTGATATTTTTCTTGGTCTTCCAGATCTTACTTTAACTTCCACTGTTCCTGATGACTGCCATTTCTTAATTACATTCCGAACAGAGCATATTGACATCTGAAAACGCTTTGCTATCTTCTTATAGCCTTCTCCAGCTTTGTGAGCATCAACTATTTTCAGTTTCAGTTTTCTAGACAACTGCTTAGAAGAACCCATGGTGCTGATTGTTGGGGCAAGGTCAGATGAGTCTGGGCATTTAAAACCTTTGAGATTGACATCACCTGGTCTTCCCAGACGATGATTGAGAACAATCCATGACACTGGCAGGTCTCAGCTTTGCAAAGGGGGCAGTGCATGCTATAAATTCTGCAGGGTGCCCAAACTTTTGCAGACGCCATTTTTTTGTTTTCTGTTATTTTGAAAGTGTAAATGATGGAAATAAAATCTAACTTTTGTTGACATATTATAAGAATGTCTAATCTGTAATTTGATGCCTTTTGGAGATTTTTCCATCTTTCCTTGGCTTCTTTATGCACATTATTACAAATTTTTAGCTGGGGTGCCCAAACTTTCGATCCCCACTGTATGTCACCCTAAACAAGAGGCCAGCAATGTGCCTCTTCGTGGGCGGACTGACAAATCATGGGGCCCCCGGGCAATAGGAGATCATGGGGCCCCTGTGTCCTTGCCCAAACTCAAAAAAGCCTATGAAAAAGGTACCAGGGGCATCTCATGGGGCCCCCTACTAACCCCAGGCCCTCGGGCAGTGCCCGAGTTTCCAAATGGTCAGTCCGCCCCTGTGCCTCTTACTGTGCTTCTCTCCGGAGCTGGGCACTAGAAATAACAAAATGAAATAGGAGAGTGTATTCTTTTATTTTTACACTGGCGGTCAGTGGGAGAGAATGCCCCTAATGCTGGCAGTCAGTGAGAAGAATCACCCCCCCCCCCCCAAATCCCTACAAATGGCTAAGATCATTGGTTTTGGTGGTGTCTTATGAAAGAGGCAATAATTGATCATTCCTCTAGGAGCCCCTAGCAATCTCTGGGGGAAATCTTAGTTTATAAAAACTGATCTAATGGATTCTATCAATATAATTTCTTTCATATTATGAAATTTTAAAAAAGTTGCAGTGGGATGATAGAGGGTGGTGACTGAACCAATGAACACACACCATGTAATTGTACATGCTCAGTTTTTAGGTCCATTCAGTGGAAAGTGCTAGCAGGGCAACCAGGTACAAGACATATCATGTTCTATCAAATTGTCTCTCCTCGTTCTTACTCCTCAGCCCTGCCAAATGTGCGCACTCTGCAAGATCTAGCCCGCATTACTATCAGAGGCCGCCTTAAAAAGACCATCAACCAAGAAACCGGAGCCAGAGGGGGCGGAGTGCTGAAAAGCCAGCCTCGTTACAAGCGCAAACGCCTACGAAGGCGCCGAATGGGGACCATCGTCTTCCTCGACAAAGAGGTCTTCGCCAGCCAGATCCCAAACCCCTTCGACGACAACAACAATTATGAAGACGCTGAAACTGATCTAAGGGAGGAGGAAGAGAAGGTGGTCTACGACACAAAAGCCGATCCTCCGGTCAACTTTCTCCGAGAGAAAATCCTTAGCCTTCCTCTGCCGGACCCTCTGAAAAACTACCTGCTCTATTACAGAGAGAAGTGAATGCTGGGTATTTTTCCTGCAGGCCAAGCCTGAGGCCCCATAGGGCTTTTGTAGACTTGTCATCTCCACCCCAGACGTGCGTGTTCGGAGATGGCGATCCTTTCTGGTTTTGTGGAGTCTGACCAACGTTTTGCTCATGTTTTTCCTGCCAGCTGAACAATAAAGTTTTCACATCTCAAAAAGGAAAATTGCAGCAGATCCAGAGAGTCTTGTTTCACGTGCAGAGTTTGGATTCTTCTAGAATGCGTTCTTCCAAAACCTCCTTGAGCGGTGTCCGATGTTGTATTTTTGTTTTTGTTTTTTTTTTGTTTTGGAAGTTCGCCAGTGTTTGGAAAATTACATCCAGCCACAGTGAAGGGTTTGGCTGCTAACATCGTGGCTTCTCTGATGTCAAAGGACTTTGCAGTTTGTTTTTCTAAGACTTTTTCTCCCGTGTTTTTTTTGTTTTTTTACTTTTTTTTTTTTTTTTTTTGAAGACTTCAAAGGTTGTGTGAGTTGTACGTGGGCTTGAGCCAGGGTGGCATTATAATTTATGTCACCGACTTTTACTAGGGGCCAGTGCATGGATCCTTCCATGGTAATCTAGTTTCACACTTCTGCATTTCCGGCTCCCTTGTTGCTTTGGACAATGGCCTCATGGACCTCCTAAGAGGAAAATACTGGGACTCCATCAAAGCGGAACTATCCAGCCCCATCATCCATGATATAGGAATAATTTTGTTTAATAAGATAGAAGCTTTCTTGTGTCTTGCTTAACAGTAGCACACTTTTAAAGTGCCAGCCTTGCCAACTAACAAGTGTGTGTTGGTTTTGTTTTTTTATCTTTTGTGTTTATTTGTTTTTGTTGTTCTGTGAATCTTGTGCTCCTTTTTTTTATAGTGGTTATATGGTGTAAGGTTCCACAACAAACACCCTCCCTCTATTTATAAGAGCAACTTTTCTCATCCTGTTAAAAAAAAAAAAATTGCTTATTAATCATAGTAGGGTAGCTAAGTGCAAGGTGTGTTCCTCAAGATAAACGAGATGCAGCTTAACAATCAAAACTTACCATGGTATGTCCTTTTCAGACTTGCTTATGGCTTCAAAAGTTCACAGTGATATTTTGCGGTATGTTATAATTAAAAGAAGAAAACATTTTTTTTTTTTTTGTTTTTTTTAAATGTTTAATGTCGCCATGCTAGGTGTGCTGCTCACCAATTTGCAGTCAGTTGCAGTTCTCCCATCTATCCACAGTAGGGCAGTGTGTGTCCTTTTTTAAGTAATCAGTTAACCATTTACCCCCCCTTCCTGACCAGCCCATTTTTTTGTGTTACTTTAACTTACAATTGCGCGGTCATGCAACGCACAAATCAAGCTTTCTTTCAGTGGTATTTCATCGGCTGTGGATCTTCATTTTTTTTTTGCACTACAAAAAAAATTGACCAACATATTTTGGAAAAAAAACAATATTTTGGACTTTTTGCTATTAAACATGTCCAGTAAAAAAATCTAATTTTCTTATAAATTTACGCCAAAATGTATTCTGCTCCGTGTCTTTGCTAAAAAAAAAAAAAAAATCCAATTCGTGTAAATTAATTGGTTTACATAAAAGTTATAGCGTCTACAAATGGCGGTGTATATATACTGGAATTTTTTTTTTCTACTAGTAATGGCGGCTATCAGCGCCTTTTAGTGGGACTGCGGCGGATATCCTGACACTGCGGGGGGGGGGAACTAACTTGGTGTCACTGACATCCCCAGTAACACCAATACAGTGATCAGTGAAAAATGCACTGACACTGTACTAATGACACTGGACAGGAAGGGGTTAACATGAGGTGATCAAAGGGTTAACTATATGTAGGGAGCAGGGGTGGACTGACATTTCATGGGGCCCCCGGGGGCAATAGGGGATCATGGGGCCCCTGTGTCCTTGCCCAAACTCAAAAAAGCCTATGAAAAAGGTACCAGGGGCATCTCATGGGGCCCCCTACTGACCCCGGGCCCTCGGGCAGTGCCTGAGTTTCCAAATGGTCAGTCCGCCCCTGGTAGGGAGTGTTTTACTAGAATGGTGGGGGGGTGCGCTTCATTGTAAGCACACTGATCGGGATGGCTGTGCAGTGTGCCTGAGCTGACAGCGAGGAAGACTGTAAACAAAACAGTCTTCCTCCCCGTTGGAGATGCTCGGTAATCTCCGGGAGCTGGCGGGTAATTACTGTCCAGGGCCCGGTGATTAACAGCCGCGGCCACAAATGGCGGCATGGGTAGAACACGCGCCCCCTACCCAGAAATGCAAAATCACGTATATATGCGTGATTGTGCGCCCCAGTGCCGCCTTGTAGCAGTATTTTTGCTATCGGGCGATCGGGAAGTGGTTAGTCCCTAATTATTATTATTAATTTTTTTTTTTCTCCTACAATCTATAAAATATTCAGTTCCCAAAACACTTGCCTTTATTGGACATGACTGACCGGGGCTCCTCCAGTGCCAAAGGTTCCATCTGTAACTTTTTTAATGTTGCATTGAATTGTTGGGTTATGGGCTGAGGTTGTTTCTGAAAGCGCAATTTTATTTTTTTTTTATTTTCATGGTTTTTGTTTTAGTAGTGTTAAAAAAATATACATGTTCTTTTTTTCATAATTGTTATTGTGTATTTTCTTTTCTTTTTAACTTTAAATGATTAGACCTCTCATTTTACATGCTCCTGCGATTTGTGTTTTAGGTTGCACAGGGCCGCCTGTGTTGGGATGTCTGAAGGACAGGCAGTGCAGCCAGGAAGGTGGTGATGTGTTGTGTGTTTTTGTTTTAAGTAAACAAACAAACAAAAAAATCCATAAAGCATAAACAGGAAGCACAGCCTCCATCTACTAAATATCTCTTTTGAAAATGCTATTTGGCTGGCTGCCATGCTGAAATGCCTCTTTCAATACTTTAATCACTAGTATGTGGCTGGTTATAGATCAGCCCTATAAGGACTTGTGCCTCTTGATCTGCACACTTGTTTCGGTTTGGAACAGGGGCGGACTGACAACTCATGGGGCCCCCGGGTAATAGGAGATCATGGGGCCCCTGTGTCCTTGCCCAAACTCAAAAAATCTATGAAAAAGGTACCAGGGGCATCTCATGGGGCCCCCTACTGACCCCGGGCCCTCGGGCAGTGTCCGAGTTTCCAAATGGTCAGTCCACCCCTGGTTTGGAACGTACTGAAGCCAGTCAATAAACATTTACAGAAGGGTCAGGTTTTGCTGCCCCTGTCCTTTTTTATACTCCTTACTCGTTATTAATCAGATACCAGCTGTGCATATGTTTATTGCCTAAGGTCCAGAAGTAAATGAGAAGAGACATTTGCACCTTTTTTACATTCTTATGAGAAGTAACAAAAAAGGGGAAATGCAAACTTATCGTTGTGTGTGGTTTTTGTTTTTTTATTATCCAAATCTTATTGATTGGACGCAACACATCACATTGCAGTGCCCTGTAGATGCAGGTTGGGCTGTGTTGCCATCCATTATGAATGGCGCCCCAACTCACCCATAAAGAGTGACAAATGACATCAACTCTCTAAGTTGTGGTGTGCTTCATTGTTCCAAAGCATGGAAGATCAGTATTATTATATTAAAAATCTCCTTTTTTTTTTTTGCTTCCCTATAATACCCCCCCTTGCAATAGGCGTTTTCCAAATTGTAAAGGGCCACGCGAGCCTAACTTCAAGCACAGAATTTTTTATTTTTCTTTGTGTGCTAAGATGGTTCCAAATAATAAAGTGGCCCCTGGAGCCCTAACCTAGATTTTTTTTTTTCTATTTTATTAAATATATTTTTTAAATCTTTTTATTGCCTGTGGGTGTTCAGCTGCCAACTCCAGACTTTTTACCTGCTTAATTGATGAAGTAGTAGCCCACACCTGGCCATGAAACAGCTTTTGATTCAATTGTCCAATTACTTTTGGTCCCTTAAAAAAGGGCGAGGGGACGGCTACTCTTGAGAGCTGTAATTCCTAAACCCTTCCTCCAATCTGGATGTACATACCCTCAAATTAAACCTGGGAGTGCATATTTTCAGCCCATATCCATTCTAGAACTATAGCTTGAATATGTTTTGGTAAATACCTGAAAAAAACCTAAAATTGTGCCTGTTTCCAAATATATATGAACCTAACTGTAATTGTTTGGCTCAGCTGACGATGTTTTGTTGTGTATGCAGAATGGGTGAGCCTAAAACACCCCTGATAACTTTGTTGCAATGTATTAGCTGTGGAATACACCAAAAGAACACCGGAGGAGAAGGGGGACCACTGCGGACTTGCCATGGCCGACCACTTTGAAGGGGTCGATCGTTTCCTCGGCTCATTGGAGGGGTCTGCTTGCTTTAAAATCCAGAATATTCAAGCATGGATATGAAGAGAGCCAACCCAACCCAACCCAATCCTCTCCAACCCAACCCAACCCAATCCTCTCCAACCCAACCCAACCCAATCCTCTCCAACCCAACCCAACCCAACCCAATCCTCTCCAACCCAATCCTCTCCAACCCAACCCAATCCTCTCTTCCAGGGTTAATAGAGACAGAGCGGCCTGCTGTGTTATAGGCCAGGAGGACCTGGCACAAGACCAGAATATATTCTCTGGCAGCCATATTTGTGTGTGTATGTATGTGTATGTGTGTTCATGACATATGCAAAAAATAAACCCTTAGGTTGCATATGGAAATGGAGACCCTACAGTTCTACTTACAGCCACTTTTACACTTTTAGGCAACAGATAAAGGTCTATGTATGAAAAACAAAATGTTGCCATGCGTTCACTTGGGCATTCGTTCGGCCATTGTGAATAATCATGAAAAAAACAATGCTAACTATTATTGTAACCCCATCTTCTAATTTGGAATATTCTTTGTATTTCGATTCAGTTATCGCCTTATATTAAACTTAAATGGCTACTAATCTAGAATTCATTGATGCATTGTTCTTTCAGATGCCCTTGCATGGGTTTCTCCTCCTGTACTTTGCGAAAAAATTCAATAAAAATGTATTGAAAGTATAAAAAAAAAAAGACGCTATGGGATCTTTTTATAAAAAATTCACCCAGCTGTCATGAATAATCCCCATAATGCCTCTAATGTATTTATTTCCTATGATGCTCAGCTCCATCTGGTGGCCATAATGCAGTATTTTTCTTGAATTTACACAATCAGGAAAATACTACATTATGGCCACTAGGTGGAGCAGGTAATTATAGGAAATACATATATTAGACATACTATGGGGATTATTCATGACGGATGGGCACATTTTTTTATACATAGACCCAGAAGGGTTGTTTTTTTTATTTTTGTTTTGGGGGGTTTTTGTATGCAGTGTTCTGTATCCATTTACAACCATGCCCCAATTTGTTGGTACCCCATACAGCTTATTGAACTAATGCTTCATTCCTCCTTGGAAGTGATAAAATTAAAATCGGTTGTCTCGTGTCTTTGGGTAAAGCAAAAAAAAAAAAAAGCGTGAAAATAGATAAATCTTTATTCTACAAAGATCTCATAAAATGGCCATAGGCAGAGTTGTTGGTAAGAAAAGTTTATAATTGGATCCAAATGATCTATCAAATGGTTCTCTGTAATCAGTACCACACATCCTCAATCTTGTAATCAGTCAACCGGCCTACCTAGGCCTCAAGCCGATGCAGGAGATCCTGGAGTTTTGGTGCCGGTTAGAAGGCTCTATCCAGTCTGAGAAGCTGAAGGCTGCTGTGACTGGACATTCGTCACTGTGCGCATGCTTTCCTAAATGTTAGCTGCAGCACTTTTCAGCCTCACATAGACCTTTACAGGCTACCAGCACCTGTGCTTTCCACCCACACCAAAACTATAGGAACTTGTGCACTGGAGCTAAATGTCCAGCATGCATGAGGCCTTCAATGGAGAGAGTAGTCCCCCCGTGGTATCATCAAGTCCACGACATGGAGCATGGACCAGAGAAAACAAAGGAGAGAGTTGTATGAGAGAACATTTTAGATCAGCATGTCAAAGGTAAAGGCTAGAAGACATCTTCAAGCAGGCTGATGTTCCTGTGACTACAGCTGCAAATATAAAAGAGGTTTAGGGTCCATGGACATGTAGCCAACCGCCCTGGACGTGGCCAAGAGCAAAAGCAGATTAAACAGAAGGATAGTGCGAATAGTAACCAGAGAAACAAAATCAGAACGGCGCACTGGATTATGCTAAAGGGGCCTTCTATGGACCGTGATCTGAATCCCATGAAATATCTATGGAAGGAGCTCAAACAGTCTGTAGAAGACACCCTGAGACAGCTGGAGAGGTTTGTGTGAGAAGAGTGGACCAAACTATACATTGGTGGGAGCAGAAGTCTCCATAAGAGTTACAGAAATCACTTGTTTGCTTTGAGTACCTCAAAAGGTTGTGTAACAGAGTATTACCATGAAGGTTCCATATTTCTTGTTCATGCCATTCTCTCTATTTTATTTAAAAAAAAAAAAAAAAAAATGAAGTCGTATCAAAAGCAAAGAGCAAAGTCTGTTTTTTAATAAATACAGAATAAAAATGGTGGATGTCAGTTTCAAGTTGCTTTTGAGAGCATTCTGGGTTTCTGTATCTATCATGCTAGGGTGCCAACAGATTTGTCCATGGCTGTAGGTTTCTTTTTTTAATTTTTTTTTTTCTTTATAATTTTTTTAATTCTTTCTCCTTTTAAAAATGTCCCCTATACATTAGGCCCTTTCTTTTTTATATCTGTCCCATATACATTTTAGGTTCCTCCCTTTTTTTTTCTGTCCCTTTTTGTTTTGTGTCCTACATACATGACATTTATACTTTTTATGCTCTGTATACATTTAGGTCCCTTTTTTTTTTTTTTTTGCAGTGTCCCATACACATTTAGGGTCCCCCACCTCCTCTTTTTTTTTTTTTTTTGTTTTATTTAGCAGTGTCCCATATACATTTAGGTCCCCCTTTTTTGGCAGTGTCCTGTATGCAATTAGGTCCCTCTCCTTTCTTTTCTTCTTTCTTCTTTTTTTTTTTTTTTAATAGTGTTCTTTACATATTAAGGTCCCTTTTTTATTACAGAGATACATTTTTATCACCAGTGTATGTCCCACATATAATTAGGTCCCTTTTGGCTATGACCTGTATTCAACATTTAGGTCTATTTTGCGTGACAATGCCCCATATATATTAAGGCCCCTATATCTCCTGTTTTGCCCCCCCACGGTGGGCAGTGTAGCGGAGGGGGGGGGGGACACCTCATTTCGCCAAAAAATTGACTCCCATCCAAGAGCAGATTAGGATATTAGGCGCTCGGTGGGACACATTAGGAGGAAGGCTGCGTCCCGGCCGAGGGGTGTGAGTGACAATAATGAAAACCACATGTCCGGCTGCTCCCTCCTACACAGGCTGGGAGTCGGGGAGGGTGGCTGGCTCATCAGAGCTGCACAGCGCACACTTGTCACCATGCCCTGGCCGTTCTATTGCCTGCTTTTCCTTTTTCTCACCCCCCAGCAGGTCCTGTCTTGCCCCAGCCGATGCCTGTGCTTCCGCACTACCGTCAGGTGCATGCATCTGATGCTCGACGCCATCCCTGAGGTGCCCATCCACACCAGCATCCTGTAAGTCCTGTTCTCAGATTTACTGTATAATTGTATGACTTTCCTAGAGCATGTCGCTACGCAGCGCCAAACTGATCTGTGCGATTTGAGTGGCGCACAACTATTACCAGTGATTTATATATATATATATATATATATATATATGTGTGTGTGTGTGTGTGTGTGTGTGTGTGTGTGTATGTATATGTATGTATGTGTATATAATATATATACATACACACAATCGGATACATTTTTGTAAAAAAAAAATTTATATATATATAATTTTTTTTTTTACAAAAATGTTTCTGATTGTGTATATATGTATGTATATATATATATGTGTGTGTGTGTGTGTGTGTGTGTGTGTGTGTATATGTATATGTGTATATATGTATATGTGTATATATATATATATATATATATATATATATATATATATGTGTATGTGTGTGTGTGTGTGTGTATATGTATATATATATATATATATATATATATATATATATATATATATATATACACACACACAATCAGATACATTTGTGTAAAAAAAAAAAATATATATATTTTATATATATATATATATATATATATATATATATATATATATATATATATATATATATATATATATATATAATTTTTTTTTTTTTACAAAAATGTTGTATCTGATTTTTTTATACCAGCAGCCACATTAGTAGTTTTTTGTTTCTGTTCTCAAAGTGTATGTAAGCCCTTCTCTTATTTTGCTCTTTTTTTTAAACCGATAAATACAGTCAAAAGTGGTTTTTTTTTTTTTTTTTTTCTGTTTTGATTAGTGCAAAGAAAAAAAAAACCTGTTGATCCTGCCAAAAATTCAGTGCTGTTCTTAGCATTTTGCAGTCTTGTTTCCAGCAGTGTTAGGACTACAGAACACCTCCTCCTGTGCCATGACAAATAGGGAGGTGTTTTGTGGTCCCAACACACTTCCTGTTCTAGGTTGACAACACTTTGCTTCTATAAATACAATGATACTCGGTGTTGTCACCCTAGGTTAGAAAGTGTGTTACTGCCATCAGTAAGTAAATTGTAGAGATCTTGATAGAAAACTAATGCAGCCAGCACATCTAAGAATGGGTAATAGACAATATAATGATTTGGTGTTCTTTATGCTTTAAAAGGGGCACAAAGCTATAATGTATTTTTGTTTTATTTTTTTAACCGTCAACTTCTTTTGTTTGATCCTTTTTTTGGTCTTTTAAATATATTATTTGAGGTGTTTCATTATATCTGTTTGATAACTGGAAAAATAGCTGCCAGAAAACTTGTGGTCTGATCATTTCCTGTGTGTTCTGCTCCCTGCAATCTCTGTGGACTACAACACCCCTCCCCTGCTATGGAGAAGAGAGGGAAGTGTCCTTTAGTCCTAAACACTCCCCGTCTTAGGGTGACAACGCTGCCTAGTACTGTTGTCAACCTAGGACAGGAAGTGTGTTAAAGGCAGGATCACCCAGTTGAAACAAAGGGGGAAAAGTGTCAAGTTAAAAAAACTAATGCAGCCTCAACATCAAAGGATCTGTAAGCTGAAAAAATATCCATTTTTGTTCTTGGGTATAGATACGCTTTAAGATGTGCATTCCAAGTTGTCATTTTTTTTTGGGGGGGGGGAGGGGTTGACCTATGTAGCTGCATAGGGCTCTAATTTTGTTAAATTCTTCCACATGTCACTGCATGTAGTCATGCTACAGCCTCAGCGGAGACAGAGGGTTCTGATCTTTCCCTTCTCCATTCAATATTTAAAAAAATGTTTACCTATATGTACTCTTTCATTGCTTCCGGAGTTTGAAGTCGCACATTGTTGGAGTTTTCTTTTCAAGCGTAATGTTGCATCTTTTTTTCAGTTGTATGCGGAGTAGTGGTGGAGCCCCTGCCCCCCCCCCCCCCCATAATTACTGGTGTACACAGCTAGACCTCAGCGTCCATAAGTTCAACACCTGCGTAGCGTCTCCTCTCTCCAGCTCCATAAACATGAGAGTCTTAGAGAATTCCCGCCGGGCTCCGGGCTCTGTAGGCTGATTACAAGCAGACGGACTGGAGACTGGAGCGCAGCGCTTTTTGTCCACAGGCCAGGCATGTTCAGGAATGCATGATGTAAGGCAGCGACAAGTTCGCCTGTCGTCATCTGAATGCCTTCCTGGGATGGAGCCACGGCGATCTGCGTAAACGCTGCTGACAGTGTGACATGTGTAATCGCTTGGAGCTGCCTGGAGGTAGAGATGTAAAGAGGACCGCTCACTGCTCTGCTTAAGTAGAATGTTCATCTGTCCATTATTATAATTTATGAATGATGGAGAGTCTGTGCTTATTATGTGTGGAGAAGACTGGAGTTGGGAGGCACTAAGTGGCCCCTTGAGGTCAGGACGGTACGGCCCCTTGAGGTCAGGACGGTACGGCCCCTTGAGGTCAGGACGGTACGGCCCCTTGAGGTCAGGACGGTACGGCCCCTCGAGTTCTAGAACGGTACGGCCCCTCGAGGTCAGGACGGTACGGCCCCTCGAGGTCAGGACGGTACGGCCCCTCGAGGTCAGGACGGTACGGCCCCTCGAGGTCAGGACGGTACGGCCCCTCGAGGTGAGGACGGTAAGGCCCCTCGAGGTGAGGACGGTAAGGCCCCTCGAGGTGAGGACGGTAAGGCCCCTCGAGGGGAGGACGGTACGGCCCCTCGAGGCCAGGACGGTACGGCCCCTCGAGGCCAGGACGGTACGGCCCCTCGAGGCCAGGACGGTACGGCCCCTCGAGGCCAGGACGGTACGGCCCCTCGAGGTCAGGACGGTACGGCCCCTCGAGGTCAGAAAGGTACTGCCCCTTCAACTGGCTGACCCCATGCTGATCTTGCATACTGTATTTCAAGCTCCTGTGTGCCCATAACAATGCCATCGTTACAGTCGTTATTTATCCCAGCTCCTGAGTGGTCTATTTTTTAACAAACCTGTTCTAGACTGGTTCACCTGAAAGCTCTACTCTCCATGAGGAGACCGTAAATGCCTAAAGGAACATATTAGGAAATACATATTTTTGACATTGTTTTTTCTTGTGATTCCAGGTCTTTGTTTTGCTGGTAACTTATAATAGGCTTGAGCATGAGTCCCATTTCAGGTCTGAGCCCCATTACATTAAATTTCCAGGTCTGGGTTGCTCTAGTGTTAGAATTCTAGGTCTGGGTTCCTCTAATATTAAACTTCCAGGTCTGGGTTCCTCTAGTATTAATCTTCCAGGTCTGGGTTGCTCTAGTGTTAAAATTCTAGGTCCTTGTTCCTCTAATATTCAACTTTCGGGTCTGCATTCCTCTAGTATTAAACTTCCAGGTCTGGGTTCCTCTAGTGTTAGAATTCCAGGTCTGGTTTGCTCTAGTGTTAGAATTCTAGGTCCTTGTTCCTCTAATATTCAACTTCCAGGTCCTTGTTCCTCTAATATTCAACTTCCAGGTCTGGGTTTCTCTAGTGTTCAACTTCCAGGTCTGGGTTCCATTGGGATATCAGGCTAGACCCCTCAGGTCCTCAGTGTTCCTGTTGGCCTGTCTTCCCTCAATCTGAAATCGCTGTGCTCAAAGTGCCAGTTTGTCATATGTTCTGTAATCGAAGGTTTATGGATTCCAGGTGTGGGTCCTCTAGTGTTAGACATCCAGGTCTGGGTTCCTCTAGTGTTAGACATCCAGGTCTGGGTTCCTCTAGTGTTAGACATCCAGGTCTGGGTTCCTCTAGTGTTAGACTTCAAGGTCTGGGTTCCTCTAGTGTTAGACATCCAGGTCTGGGTTCCTCTAGTGTTAGACTTCAAGGTCTGGGTTCCTCTAGTGTTAGACATCCAGGTCTGGGTTCCTCTAGTGTTAGACATCCAGGTCTGGGTTCCTCTAGTGTTAGACTTCCAGGTCTGGGTTCCTCTAGTGTTAGACATCCAGGTCTGGGTTCCTCTAGTGTTAGGCATCCAGGTCTGGGTTCCTCTAGTGTTAGACTTCAAGGTCTGGGTTCCGTTGGGATATCAGGCCAGACCCCTTAGGTCCTCAGTGTTTCTGTTGCCCTGCCTTTCCTCAATGTGAAGGCGCTCTGCTCAATGTTCCGGTTTGCCGTATACTCTGTAATGGAAGGTTTCTGGCTCATCTCTTGAAGGGAGTTCTTTTATTTTAGAAACATCTCTCATCCTGAGACAGAAATCTCCGATCAGCCAGTTCTGATCACCTACAGAGAAGGTCACATTCAGAAAAATGGAAATCTGGGATAAATCAAAAATAACACGTATGATGCAGTCTGTCAGGAGCATCAACACAGCAGGTTTTGTTATTCAGAGTCCCCTCTATAACATAGTTTTGTTACCTGGTCATCCTGCCAGTAGATATTTTACTTTTTTCATTTCCTATCACAGGCCAAACTGTCCAGAAAAAGCTGTTTTTTTTTACCGCAGATACCATATAACTCTTCTGCGGGTGCTTACAAGGGTATTTGTTATCCATGTGGAGTAAATCCTCCTTCCAAAAATGAAAAAACGAGTTTCTGTAACTATATAGAGAAGTGTTAGCAGGAGTTGTGCTTTACTTTTTGGCCTCTTAATGTCAATTAGAACTAACCTGCCTACAGGGTGACAACGCTGCTGTCTGATTTCACTGTACAATAGAGTTGTCACCATGTTGCAGGTAATGGAAATCTAATGGATCAACTGAAAAATAAAACTATATTACAGGGGGAATCAGGAAAATGAAAACTGCTTCGTTAATGCTACACCAGTATGTGCAGGAGAGGAGTACAGAGGGTATGATGGGGGCAGTATGTACAGGAGGGGAGTGTGGAGGGTATGATGGGGGCAGTATGTACAGGAGGGGAGTGTGAAGGGGATGATGGGGGCAGTATGGAGAGGAGTGTGGAGGGGATGATGGGGGCAGTATGTAGAGGAGAGGAGTGTGGAGGGGATGATGGGGGCAGTATGTAGTGGAGGGGATGATGGGGGCAGTATGTAGAGGAGAGGAGTGTGGAGGGTATGATGGGGGCAGTATGTAGAGGAGAGGAGTGTGGAGGGGATGATGGGGGCAGTATGTAGAGGAGAGGAGTGTGGAGGGGATGATGGGGGCAGTATGTAGAGGAGAGGAGTGTGGAGGGGATGATGGGGGCAGTATGTAGAGGAGAGGAGTGTGGAGGGGATGATGGGGGCAGTATGTACAGGAGAGGAGTGTGGAGGGGATGATGGGGGCAGTATGGAGAGGAGAGGAGTGTGGAGGGGATGATGGGGGCAGTATGTGGAGGGGATGATGGGGGCAGTATGTAGAGGAGAGGAGTGTGGAGGGGATGATGGGGGCAGTATGTAGAGGAGAGGAGTGTGGAGGGGATGATGGGGGCAGTATGGAGAGGAGAGGAGTGTGGAGGGGATGATGGGGGCAGTATGTGGAGGGGATGATGGGGGCAGTATGTAGAGGAGAGGAGTGTGGAGGGGATGATGGGGGCAGTATGTACAGGAGAGGAGTGTGGAGGGGATGATGGGGGCAGTATGGAGAGGAGAGGAGTGTGGAGGGGATGATGGGGGCAGTATGTGGAGGGGATGATGGGGGCAGTATGTAGAGGAGAGGAGTGTGGAGGGGATGATGGGGGCAGTATGTAGAGGAGAGGAGTGTGGAGGGGATGATGGGGGCAGTATGTAGAGGGGATGATAGGGGCAGTATGTGGAGGGGATGATGGGGGCAGTATGTGGAGGGGATGATGGGGGCAGTATGTGGAGGGGATGATGGGGGCAGTATGTGGAGGGGATGATGGGGGCAGTATGTAGAGGGGATGATGGGGGCAGTATGTTGAGGGGATGATGGGGGCAGTATGTGGAGGGGATGATGGGGGCAGTATGTGGAGGGGATGATGGGGGCAGTATGTTGAGGGGATGATGGGGGCAGTATGTTGAGGGGATGATGGGGGCAGTATGTTGAGGGGATGATGGGGGCAGTATGTGGAGGGGATGATGGGGGCAGTATGTCTCAGAGTCTACATATATATTTATTCCCAGATATTTTGTTCTCTTTTTGCATAAAACATCTTGGAAGTGGTTGCTGTATTCTCTGACCTTCTGTATGGGTTTTGCTGCCAGCGTTCCGTGCTTCTAGGAAGACATAGATGGAGTTCTTCATCGGTGATGTCACCGAATGTTTTCATGTTCGCACGCATCCTTCTTACTCACAATGAGGACGGAGTGTGTGCTCCGCAGTGTAGCCGGCTCCAGCATGGCAGGGTTCCAGGAACCGTTCATTCGATGTGGATGGCGCTGACCCTTAGCTGGACACCAACGTTCCATACAATTGTTCTGAACGTTCTCCTATGGTCAGCGCAGCCACCAATTACGTGGGAATAATAAACCTGAAGTATAGCTAAAGCCAAAACTTTCTTTTCGGATAGAGACATTTTACAGTTGTCACTGGAACAGGAATAGAGGGGAAACCTTTTAATGGGGGCACCTGATAGGGTGACAGCTGCCTAAATGCGGATTGTGTTTCTGGAAGTGAAACTAAAGACCTAACAGGGGGTCTAACCAATCTCTATCCAAAACGAAAAAAAAAAAAAGGTTTTGGCCTGGATATACTCCGAGGAAGAATCCATCTAAACTAGATTTGTCCCCTTGATGCAAGTCTAGCCTGCACTTGACATTGGCAATGCTTTCCAGGCACTGGTGGCCACCTCTAGAATGTACGTTGGCTGTGGTAAAATTGTATGGGCACCCTGAGAAGGGAGCTGGTCTACAATGCCCAGAGCTTGCTACTGTTGGCCATCTAAAGAATTCAGAGTCCTATTTGGTCATGTGAACATGTAGGACCCGAATAGTACTTAGCAGAGGTCCTTGTTAAAGAGAACCTGTCAAATGAGAGTTGGTAATTAAAAACAGGAAGCCAAGTGAAGCATTTGCTCTTTCTGATCAATCTGATTGCTTGCTTAATTTTTCCAGAGAATTAGTCATGTAAAGTCTGGGCAATTCTAGGCTGTGTCCACAAATATCTGACACAGATCAGCCCCTGCCACAGCCTCTCACTTGTGGCTTGCTACAAAGTTGCAAAGTACCGTCTGATCACTGGGGGAAAGGAGATGGAGGACATGCTTCTTCCTGCCTTTAGCAGACTGATGACATCATATCAGCCTAGGCAAAGGCTCAAGGATCGTTTTTTGTCGAAGGTGCAGATTTTTATACTGTTGCTTTATTTTGTGAAGCGTTCGTAATTTATTTATGTAAATTTACTGACAGGTCCACTTTAACACATACATTTCTGCAGATATTGGGGATAACTTTGGAGCACAGGTAGATAAAGACTCCTACTTTTTACAGGGCACTGAATCAGAGGGTATGCATGCTATGTCAGTGCTACCAAGGTCACAATGGTGGTGTACCCCAAACCGGTGTTCAAATCCATTACCATACAGGGCAGCGACATATCATCCATTCTGCTTTTGTCTCCACAGGGACCTGAGATTTAACCGTATCCGAGAGGTCAATTCTGAAGCCCTCCAGAAGCTGCCGAACCTTCACACTCTGTAAGTTGATGTTCTTCCTCTTTATTTGAATGGACAGGAGGTAGGATTGCGTGTACCCATGTGGAGATGAGCGCTGGGCAAGGTTCCGGGTATTACCAGCCAGACCTGTGATGATGGGAATTCTAATCATGGTAATCCATCCTATGTAGAGAAACGTAGGCTTCGCTTCTAGGAGCTCCTAGGAGACAACTCTTTCCTCTTTGGCTCAGTCGTATTAAATTTGATGAAAAGCGATGGCAGTCGTGTCCACCAATGCATCGGTTTTGTTTTTCTCGTTCAATAATAAGTACAACCAACCAGTTAGGGGCATTACCCCGAAATGGTTTTCTACATTACAAGGTGTACAAAAAGTTTTTAATATACCTTGCCAAAAGGGATGTAACGGAACCGACCCAGTCTGCGCTTGGGTACTTCCGTTATAATACTGCTTCCCCGTCCGAACACCGACCACGGACACCACCGCTGACCATACAAGACTAGACGACACTAGTCTGTCCGAACACCAACCACAGACACCACCGCCGACCATACAAGACTAGACGACACCAGTCTGTCCGAACACCGACCACAGACACCACCGCCGACCATACAAAACTAGACGACACCAGTCTGTCTGAACATTGAACTTTTTATTTGAAACTCGAACTGGCTTTTTATATACTTAGGGGACAGTCCCCCCCTCCCTGCATAATGACACAGGGCGGGACAATCTACACTTAGCAACAAGAGACACACAGGTATTCAAACTTCACACCAGCAGACAGTCCCATCAGGAGGAAGGGCTGCTGGGGACACCCCCCACTAAGCTAACACACATAAACACATACATCCCATAATAGTTTGCTCCCAAGCAAGACACACAATAGAACAATGGGATGCAACCACATGGCATTAAACAATCAACAACCCCCCCACCCCCAATATTAGGACAGATCACCCTGTACCCCGAACAGGCACAGGGTGACTTACACATAGGAGGGATATGGGGAGCTGAGACAGGGGTCTCCCCACCTCACCAAAGTGAGCTGTGTTCCATGGGTCCCCCACCCAAAGTGACTCCTGTCACAAGGGTCTTTTCATACATTTGATAACATACAATTTATGTTCCATCATGTAGTAGTGAAGTACAGATATGAGGATGTGATGGATGCGGACATTATTCAAGCTTTGATTTGTTGTCAACATCCGTAACAGGATATGTTAATGTTATTAGTTTGCCATTCCTAGTTCTGAATTGGATGGTAATGTTTGACTAATAAAAAAAAGAAGAAACTGGGAGAGAAGGGAAAGGAGGAAGGACAGCTAGTGAGAAGACAGTCTTACAGAAAGGGGGGTACGGTATTTGAAAGGAAATGTAGGGGGGCAGGGGAGAGAAAAGAGGAGGTGAAGAAGGGACGTTCCCCCTCCTTTTACAGGCTGAACCGGTAAATTGGCAACTTCAACTCAAAGCTCTTAGGGAGCATGAAATCCACGGGGACCAGATTTCCAAGAACTTGGCCCGGTTATCTATAGTGACAGCTGATAACTTCTCATTCATCATGGTTCCATTAAGTCTTGAATGAATTTCTGAGAAAAGTAAGTGTGGGGGCCGTCCAGGAATGAGCGATTGTTTGATTAGTAGCAGGAAAACATGAAAGTGATTGATTTTGCTCTATAGAATGAACTGCCTTCGGGAGATTTATTCAATAGTGCTTCTGCCGGGTCTTTGAGCAGGTTACAATCCAGCACGGTGTAAATCAAAGTGTAGATGTAGATCCCAAGCCTGCAAGCATGTGGACGCATCCACCAAGTATGGAGCATTGTACCCACATCGCCTTCATTCCTACCATGTGATTGGAACACAAAAGCAGATTATTGACAGATCAAACGAAAACGTGTGCTGGAATCTCATCTCAATATCATTATTCTGTCTTTATTTTGAAGTCATTTCAACCGTTGCCATTTATTTCTATAATGCGCCCTGTGCTGGCAGCACATAGGAGAGTCAGACCGTGGTCCTGTCACACAAAGCATCAGTCCGGCTCTCCCCCCCCCAATGTTCCGACTCTCCTATATGTTGCCAGCACAGGCGATTTTAACCCATGCTGCAGCACTCAGTATAAAGAAGCACCAAAACAAAACGAAGTGCCCCATATATATTACTGACAGGGTTCCCCACTGCATTCAAAGCTCAAAAAAAGTTTTGGCTGGGCATACACTTTACAGTGTTACTAAAACCACAACAGTAAAAAGTTTCCTCACTTTCTCTAAAACTAAGAAATTTAAAGTGTTACTAAACCCACAACAATACAATCAGTCTGTAGATGCAGTAAAGCATGCTTGTTATACTCACTGTGGAACCTAAGGGGTTAATCCTCCGCATTGTATAAAAAGGTTGTTTGATCCTGTCTTCTCTGATCCTCCCCTTCTTCTACAGTCCCCAATCCATATGTTGATAGAGTGGAGCCTTGGGGGCAAGCTGCACATGCTCAGTTTGGTGTGTATTGCTAGAGAGTTTTTTTTTTTTTTAAATTATTGGGAGAGTGCATGTGATCAGCACAGGGCCAATCAAGGCTGTCCAGATGGAGGGTCAGGGGTTCTGCATCCTCCATAGGACAATCAGGGGAAGAGCAAGCTTTAGCCAGTGCTCTGCTAGACACTGGTAGAAGTCACAAGACTGCTCTAACTGCTGATGAGAAAAGCTACTTAGCAGTTTATATTTACTAAAATAATTGCATTTCCATGTTGTGTGTACTGTGGGAGACCAGATATAGTGAATGCAGGGCCTGGGGAGAGCGGATATAGTGAATGCAGCGTCTGGGGAGAGCGGATATAGTGAATGCAGGGTCCGGGGAGAGCAGATATAGTGAATGCGGGGTCCGGGGAGAGCAGATATAGTGAATGCAGGGTCCGGGGAGAGCGGATATAGCGAATGCGGGGTCCGGAGAGAGCGGATATAGTGAATGCAGGGTCCGGAGAGAGCGGATATAGCGAATGCGGGGTCCGGGGAGAGCGGATATAGCGAATGCGGGGTCCGGGGAGAGCGGATATAGCGAATGCGGGGTCCGGGGAGAGCGGATATAGCGAATGCGGGTCCGGGGAGACCAGATATAGTGAATGCAGGGTCCGGGGAGAGCAGATATAGTGAATGTGGGGTCCGAGGAGAGCGGATATAGTGAATGCGGGTCCGGGGAGAGCGGATATAGCAAATGCGGGGTCCGGGGAGACCGGATATGGTGAATGCAGAGTCCGGGGAGACCGGATATGGTGAATGCAGAGTCCGGGGAGACCGGATATGGTGAATGCAGAGTCCGGGGAGACCGGATATGGTGAATGCAGAGTCCGGGGAGACCGGATATGGTGAATGCAGAGTCCGGGGAGACCGGATATGGTGAATGCAGGGTCCAGGGTTTAGTAATACTTTAAATAGAGCCCTTTCTGTAAGGTAGAATGTCAGTGGAGAACTGACCTGTGCTGTCATTGCTTTGCGTCATTTCTTTTTTTTTTTTCTTTTGTGCTTATTGCAGGTTGCTGAACAACAATCGTATCCAGCGGCTCTCTGAGAAACCATTTGAGAATTTGGAAAATCTGAAGCATCTGTCAGTCAGACCTGTTCTCTGATACTTCCCTTCCCTCCACTTTTTGCTTTACTGTCATCCTTCTAAAGATCATTCTGATTAACTGTGGCAGCTGCATGCTGGATTTCTAAAGTAGCAGGACACAATAATGATCAAATACACAAAAGGGGGAAAAAGTCAAATACAAAGAACACTAAATAAAATAAAACTTTCCTGGTCTCTGTCTTCCTCTCCTTGCTATCCTCCTAGTCCTATCCTCTGCTGGGTTTCTTCTTCCACCCTGGTCTCCGTCTTCCTTTCCTTGCTATGATGCTTTCCTGGTTTTCTTCTACCCTGGTCCCTGTCCTCATCTCCTTGCTATCCTTGTAATCATATTCCATCCTAGTTATTCATCCCTCCTGATCTCCGTCTTCCTCTCCTTTCTATGATCCTACTCATATCTGCTGGTTTACTTCTTCTATCCTGGTCTCTGTCTTCTTTTCCTTCCTATCCTTCGAGTCATATCCTGTCCTGGTTTTCCTTCTTTTCCGTTTTCTCTGTCTTCCTTTCCTTGCTGTCCTTCTAGTCATCTCTTCTAGTTTTTTCTAATGTGGACCATGTCTTCCTCTCCTTGCTAACCTTCTAATCTTATCCTGTCCTGGTCTTTGCCTTCCTCTACTTGCCGTCTTTCTAGTCATATCCTGGTTCTCCTTCTACTCTGGTCTTTGCCTTCTCTATTTTCCTTGCTATTCTAATTGTATCCTCTCCTGTCATTTCCATCTTCTACCATGGTTTCTGTCCTTCTCTCCCTGCTATCCATCTAGTCATGTCTTCTCCTGGTTTTCCTTTCTCCACCCTGGTCTCTGTCTTCCTCTCCTTGTTATCCTTCTCTTGGTTTTCCTTTCTCTATCCTGGTCTCCAAATTCCTCTCTTTGCTATCCTTCTCTTGGTTTTCCTTTCTCTATCATGGTCTCCGTCTTCCCCTGTTTGCTATCCTTCTCCTGGTTTTCCTTCTTCTTCTCAGCTCCCTGTTTGCTCTCCTTGTTGTCCTTCTAGTTACACCCTCTCCTGGTTATCCCCAGGTCTCTGGCTCCTCCTGCCTGCGTGTCAGAATTATACCTAAATTGGTGGCTTCTTCTTTCTGCCATCCTCCCAACTCCTGGCTCCCTTTCTTGCTGTCCTTGTAGTCACATGCTCCACTGATTATTCTTCTTTTCCCTGGATCCTTGGCTCCAGACTTCTCTGCTAACCCTCTACTCATCATATCATCATCTTACCAAGATCTCCAGCTCCTTCTGCCTGCCATCCTTCCTATTCCTTTGTCCTTGACCTATCTGTCTTTGCTGTCTTTCTTTCTTGTTTTAGTTTTCTTTCCTATGCCTAGCCCCCTTTGATTTTAAATTTCCATACTACACATGCACATATATCTCCTATCCAGGAAGCTAGTTCCTGTCCTATCCCCTCTTTACCTTACTTTGGTCCTTTACTACCCCATCCTTCCTCCTGTAGTGCCCCTCATCATACTAGCTCCTTGTCTCACTAAGGTCCTAGTCTCCAGCGCACTCTTCTTCATCTTTGCCAACACCTATTACTGCATTCCATTCTCAATCGCCCTATTGTCTTTCCATGCAGACATCATTCTTACCACTGATGGTCACATATCCAGAACCTTCATCCTTTACATCTTCCCACAGATACCTGTACAAGAATGAAATCGGTAGCATACAGAGGAATGCGTTCCATGGACTGGGCTCACTGGAACAGCTGTGAGTATTGCAGCCAACACCGGCATTAACATCGTTCTCAACCACTTTCAGCTTGATCTCAGCCATACCCAAGTTTTAGTGTCATATGGCAAGACTGGTGGTAGGCCACCTCAATATACTACTTGTGCCTGGACACCCGCTACACTACATCAGTCAGAATTCTCTGCTACTGTACAGAAGGCCTTCTATATTATGATGGTCTTACAAAGAACTTGAGTTATCTCCATAAACCATGGTCCAAGTTGCTCCAACAGGGAATAAGTCCCTCCTGTACCCCTTAGTCAATCTCTGTGGATCCTCCTAGTCACATTCCCTCCTGGTTATGCTCAGGTCTGGCTCCTTCTGCCCGTTTACCATGTCATCATCATGTTATTATTATGCCTACATTGGTGGCTGCTTTTTTTTTTGTTAATTTGAGTTATCTCCTTACAGCCACCAATTAGATTCATATTCTCAGGTGATTGGTGGCAGAAAAAGCTTGACACATTGGTACATTAATAAAAGATAAAATCATCTCGAAGTCTCTCATCCCTACACCCTTCCGCTTTTTGTAGCTAATATAGAGTCCAAAACCTGACACCCTCACAAACTTCCTTAAAGTGTTACTAAAATATATCCGGTCTCCCACAGTGCACAGCACATGGAAATGCAATTATTGTAGTAAATATAAACTGCTAAATACCTTTTCGCATCAGCAGTATATAGCAGTCTTGTGACTACTGTCAGTGTCCAACTGAGAACTGGTTATTCTTGTAAGAAGAGTTTTCATTCTGCTCTGATTGTTTTATGAGGCTGCATGAACCCCGACCCTCTGTCTGGACAGTGCTGGATTGGCCCTGTGCTGATCACATGCACCCTCCCATAGAAAAATAAACTTTTTAGTAGTACACACCAAACTGAGCATGTGCAGAGTGACTTCTAGAGCTCTGTACTATCAGCAGATGGATTGGGGACAGTGAAAGAAGGGGAGGATCAGAGAAGACTTGATCAATCAGACAGGAAGAATTAAAAAAATAAAATTTTTGCTGTTGTCTTTGTCCCCTTTGTATGGAGCCCATCTCTTTTCATACTGGTAGGCATTATCACCAAATAGAAAGTGATAAGAAATCTAGAATTTTAAAATTGTCACCAGATCAAAAGGCATGGATAAATCTTCCCGGGGGGGGGGGGGGGGGGGAGGGGTTGGCAACTGTCTCCCTTTTTAGAGATTTCCTCTCATTTCCTTTGTTGCATCTCCAATAGGACACATAAAAAGTAGACTGATGGGTTTTAACCCTTCCCTACTCTGTCCAAAACTTTGGGTTTCGATACACTTTAGGTTGCCCTTCTCTGCACAAGAGGTCCAGTTCTGCAACATCCTTTTTTGTAAAGTGGAGTTGGACCTTTGTAGACTAGTGGACATTCACAGAAACAAAAATTTGACCCTTTTTTCTGTCCGTCGCCAATTTTTCACTTGCGTAATATTTCCTCGTCATGTTGTGTGGTCGTTGTAGATGCATATCAAAGTTCTGCTGCTGTCATAGCCTGGTAGACATGACGTTCACCAAACCCATCCACTGTATCTGTCTTCCCCTCTTCCAGGTATCTCCACTTCAACAACCTGGAGGCTCTGGACGTCAACACTTTTGGGGATCTGCCGAAACTGGAGAGACTGTAAGTGGTTGCAGTGGTTCAGGCCTTGTAAGTTGTTCTATTACTTTGGCTTTGAATTCACGTCCTGTCCCCTCGGCAGGTTCCTCCACAATAACCGGATTTCCAGGATTCAGTCCGGGACCTTCTCTCAGCTTCCATCATTGACTCGTCTGTAAGTTGAATGTTTGTTACCCCAAAGGAGTATGTCCTAATGGGCACCTCCACCCCCAACTGCTAAATAGCAGCTTTAAAATACAAGTGGCAAAAGATTTGCAGTGTACATGATTTCCCATGATTCCTCCTACCTGTACTATGCATTCTGCTGATGTGCCACTACCCCACCCCCTCACTATATTGCTGCCACCAACCCCACATAAGTAACCCCCTTGTACCATCAGCTTATACAGCCAGTTCTGCCACCACCAGACAGAGTTTTTATTATTATTTATTATTTCAGGTACTTATATAGCGCTGTCAATTTATGCAGCTCTTTACATATATATTGTACATTCACATCAGTCCCTAACCCTCAAGGGGCGTACAATCTAAGGTCCCTAACCCTCAAGGGGCGTACAATCTAAGGTCCCTAACCCTCAAGGGGCGTACAATCTAAGGTCCCTAACCCTCAAGGGGGGTACAATCTAAGATCCCTAACCCTCAAGGGGCGTACAATCTAAGGTCCCTAACCCTCAATGTACAATCTAAGGTCCCTAACCCTCAAGGGGCGTACAATCTAAGGTCCCTAACCCTCAATGTACAATCTAAGGTCCCTAACCCTCAAGGGGCGTACAATCTAAGGTCCCTAACCCT